>NW_021941571.1:350112-386877 GCF_902148855.1 Sphaeramia orbicularis | reverse complement strand
CAGTAGGCAGGTGGACAGTAAGCAGGTGGACAGTAGGCAGGTGGACAGTAAGCAGGTGGACAGTAAGCAGGTGGACAGTAGGCAGGTGGACAGTAAGCAGGTGGACAGTAGGCAGGTGGACAGTAAGCAGGTGGACAGTAGGCAGGTGGACAGTAGGCAGGTGGACAGTAAGCAGGTGGACAGTAGGCAGGTGGGACAGTAGGCAGGTGGACAGTGGTGGTGGTGTGTTACACTGTCCTGTGAAAACTGTTTTATGTCCTTGTAATACAAGTGAGTAAATATCCTGTGTCTACGCCCTGGGTACAGTCTGGTGGACGTGGATGTGAGAACGAGGCGTTACCTAAGGACAGGTGTCTTAAGGCTCAGATGGTCTGGAACCTCACACCCTTTAAACTCTGTCTGGTCTGGAGGTCACAGGTGGAGGTCGTTCGCAGTTCTTTACCTGGTCGTTGATCAGCAGTTGCATGGGGTTGTTGCCCCACTCGATGAGCACCAGTTCATTGGCCTGTCCCGGGACTGCGTAGGAAAACGGCGTCCCCAGTCCAGGCCCCGCCCCCGCCCCCGCCTTCAGCCACAGGCAGACGGTCAGGGCGAACACCTCGTTGGCCACCGACCGCTTCATACGCGCGTACATGTAGTTGGTCCGCATGGGGAAGTCCAGCAGGAACGCACTGGGACTCTTCAGCTTGGGGTGGTCTTCTACTGAGACAGAGGTCAGAGGTCAATTTATGGAACAAACGAACCAACAACGTTTCATCTCTGCGGATTTAAGATTAAACAGTTTTCACTAATACAAGTAAATACTGATCTGTTCCTGGAACCAGTTCCCCTGAAACGGTCCGAATTATGGTCAATGATTCAGATGAATGTGGAGGTTGGATCAGAGGTGACGAGGAGACGTGGACATGTTGGACAGGATGGAGGATGGACAGGTTGATGAAGGACAGATCAGAGGGACAGGTCAGGATGGACGTTTGGACACAAGGAGTCCAGATGGACATGGTTGGACATGGACAGAGGACGGATAGTGAAGATGTCGGTAGAAGGATGATGAAGATGAACTCTGCCAGTGAGGAGGCAAAAAGGAAGAACAAAGAGGAGATTTATGGATGTGGAGGATGACAACAAGGAGGAGGAAGAGGAGGAGGAGTTAGGTAGCAGTTAGTTGTAGTAGTAGTAGTAGTTGTAGTAGTAGTAGTAGTAGTAGTAGTAGTAGTAGAGATAGGAATATTAGTTATGGTAGGAGTAGTAGGAAGGGTAGTGGAAGTTGGGAGGTGTTTAGACATTTTTGGAGGTGTTGGGAGGTGTTTGGACGTTTATGGAGGTGTTGGGAGGTGTTTGTCAGGTTCTGATACAACACCCGACAGGCCGGGGCTTGAAAAGGTGGTGGTAGAACTGTAAAATGTACCACAACCTGACACATCAGGTCGAATTCAACCAAACAAAAACCATCCCAGAAAAAGGGGACGATGTCGTTGGATCGTTCTCTTTTTCTGGAATGTTCCCCAGGTATCCAGACCGGTACCAGGACCAGTATCAGGACAGTTGAACACTGCAGAACATTCGTAGATGTGTGAATACCGTGGTCACTGTGGCCGTGGTGCAACTGGCTGAGAACAGTCTCCAGTTTACTGTGCCCGGCGCCGCGTAAACTCCGCCCCTGGCTGCGGTTCGGTGTCTTACGTGGATGGTAACCGCTGCTGTGGTGGTTGTCACGGTGATTATCATGGTGGTCATCATGGTGGTCGTCGTGATAGTCATCATTGTGATCTTTGTGGTGGTCATAGTGATGGTCATCATGGTGATTGTTATGATGGTCATAGTGATGGTCGTCATGGTGATCTTTGTGGTGGTCATAGTGATGGTCATCATGGTGATTGTTATGATGGTCATAATGATGGTCGTCATGGTGATCTTTGTGGTGGTCATAGTGATGGTCGTCATGGTGATCTTTGTGGTGGTCATAGTGATGGTCGTCATGGTGATCTTTATGATGGTCCTCATGGTGATCTTTATGATGGTCCTCATGGTGATCTTTATGATGGTCCTCATGGTGATCTTTATGATGGTCGTCGTGGTGATCATTGCGGTGGTTATCATGATGATCTTCATGGTGATCATTGTGGTGGTCATAGTGATGGTCATTGTGGTGGTCCTTGTGATGGTCGTTGTAGTGGTAGGTGTGGTGTTTGCCTTGGTAACCACGGTGCCGTCCATGGTGCCTGTCATAGCGGTGGTCATAACGGCGATTACTGTGACTGCCGTGATGACTGTATCTGTGGTTGCCATGGTAGTTACTGTGATGGCTGTCATAGTGACCGGTGCCGTGGTGGTTGTCATGGTGACCGTTGCTGTGGTGATCATCATGGTGACCGTTGCTGTGGTGATCATCGTAATGGCTGTTGCTGTGGTGGTTGTCATGGTGACCATTGCTGTGGTGGTCATCGTAGTGGCCGTTGCTGTGGTGACTGTTGCTGTGGTGGTGGTCGTCGTGGTGGCCGTTGCTGTGGTGGTTGTCATGGTGACCGTTGCTGTGGTGGTCGTCGTGGTGGCCATTGCTGTGGTGGTCGTCGTGGTGACCGTTGCTGTGGTGGTCATCGTGGTGGCTATCTTGGTGGTTGTAGTGGTTGCTGCTGTGGTGGTCATCATGGTGGTCGTCATGGTGATCTCGGTAGTAGCTGTGCAGTTGTTCCTCCAGGGCGTTGATTTTCCGCTGGAGAAGTTCTCGCAGAGAACTGGAGTAGGAGCTGGAGGAGTTCCTGGCCTGCAAACAAACAGCACACACCACAGTTGTAGGAACAGTTCTTCACATCATTTATTTCAGTACTGTTTCATGACTGCAGACTGGTCCTGTTTATCTGTATGCAGATGACACTGTGCTGGATCGGACAGATGACGAAGCTGAAAAATGTTCTTTAATGTTCTTTTAACCTTCTACAAGGTGATTAAAGACTTATTAATAGCTTCTTCATTGTTATCTTTCTTAGGTCTATTTCAGTGGAAGCACATTCAGAGTTTTGAAAATACATACTCTAGTACTGTAGTACTAATGTGTCCTACCCTAACTACTGTAACTACGCAGACTGTGGATGCACCGAGCCCAGTGTTTCAGCTCTGATGCTGACACCGATGCTGGGGCCTTGCATATCTGTCAATACTGATCAGATATCATTGTTGAGTTAGAGCAGAGGTTTTCAACCAGGGTGGGGGGGGGGGGGGGGGGGGGGGGGTGGGGGGGGGGGGGGCATATTGTTCGGCACTTCATCCCTTCTTTTTGGGGGTCAGTAGAAGGTAATGCTAAGGTGAGGGCAGCTCCCGTTCACTTCCTCCCACCTTTATCTCCAGAGGTTGAACCCATCACGTCCTCCACACACAAGCCTGTGGTGTTACTTTTAGAATTACGTTGGGCATGCGTGATGTAGCCTGCCCCGCACAAATTTAAAGGGAAGGATCGGTCTAACAGACTGGTGGTTTTTACTGATCCCTGATCCAGCTAAAATATTGACATTGGGGCCGATATCTGATCCTAATATGGCAGGGGTGTCAAACTCAGATCCTCGAGGGCCGGTATCCTGCATGTTTTGGATGTATCCCTCTTCCAACACACCTGATTCAAATGATCAGCCTATTATCCAGCTCTGCAGAAGCCTGGTAACGACCGTCAGGTGTGCTGGAAGAGGGAAACATCCAAATCATGCAGGATACCGGCTCTCGAGGATCTGAGTTTGAGACCCCTGTAATATGGGATCGGTGCAGCCTTAATGCAGATGACACTCAGATGTCCAGCTGTCTGTCAGCAGGTGAACATGGGCCCTAACCCTGACCCTAACCCATCAGACCACTGTGTGGATGCTCAACACCTTTCCCAAACTAAACTCAGACCAGACTGAAGTCCTTGTCTTTGACCCACATAAACCCAGATCCAGCATCCTCAGTCCTCTGGATCCTCTTCCTTTAAAAACTACACATCAGGTTCTAAATCTGGGGGTAACACTGGACTCAGATCTAAAGTAGAACAGACTCCTTAAATCTGCCCCATCCTCTGCCTTAGACCATCTGACAAACACCGGTACAAAACCTGAGGAAACCAAACAAATCTGACTTCCATAAAGACACGCCCACATTAGACGGACAAACACATCTATGAAGATGGAGCAGTTACCCCCAGAGCCCCCCTTCCACCCCCCCAGAGCCCCCCCCCTCGCTCCTCCTCATCTTCCTCACCAACTAATCCGGCTTTGCTCCCTGCCAGTGCATGCTACAATTAATAGCCTCGTCAGAGCAGATGAAGCTAATTGGAGGTGAGTGGGGCTGGAGGCCAGGAGCCGCTGGTGTAAACATCCTGCTGGGGGGGGGGTGAAACCCTGGCTCTGCCTCTACTTTGTCTCACACCTTAGAGGTAGGTCCAGGGGGGGTTTGAAGCCTGAGCCCACCTGCTCCGACAACCAGCGCTCACACGTGACACCAGCATCACACAAATGAAGCAACAGAAGCACTGGAAAAGGTTCAACAGGTTCGAAGGAGAAAAAAACTCCCAACAAATTCAGATACTGAACCTACGATGGCATATTAAGGTCACATACGAAAATAAAAACACCTGTCACTACGGAAATAAAGTCATAAAATATCGACATAAAACCCCTAATCTCATGAAAATAAAACTGTAATATTTCAGTAATGAAGCCGTCATCGTCATCCTGTCTTCTGGTGCCAATGCTGAATCCATTCCTGGGGGAGACTATTTGGTTCCTGAAGGTCTTAGTCAGAGCAGTAAGGGTCCAGTCAATCAATCAATCAATCAATCAATCAATCAATCAAACTTTATTTCTATAGCACTTTTCATACATGGTACATGTGGCACAAAGTGCTTCACAACAAAACCCCCCACTGTCCCGCGGTTGCAAATAAAAATACAAGCAACAAAGTAAAATTTACAGTAAGGGTTTAATTAAAAGCTAGCCTAAAAAGATAAGTTTTAAGTTTACTTTTAAAAATATGAACACTCACAGCGGACCTCAGGTCCTCAGGTCGGCTGTTCCATAGTTTGGGGCCATAAAAGCTGAATGAGGCCTCACCATAAATCTTAGTGTGGACTCTAGGAACAGTTAAGAGATGACTGCCTGAGGACCTGAGGGTCTGAGAGGGCTCATACGTCAAAAGTTAATCAGATAAATAAATAGGGCTAAGACCATTGAGAGTTTTAAAAACCAATAAAAGCACTTTAAAATCGATCCTGAAGCTCACAGGGAGCCAGTGGGGACCACTGATTGGACCTCTGTCCCCCCAAGGGCCTTCAGGCCTGGGGGACCTTCAGGCCTGGGGCTGAACCCCTCCTTGTGGCAGGGGTCCAGCCTTTACTCCTGCTCTATTCAGTGGAACCCAATTGGTCCTGGAGGCCCAGAACCAAACCTTCATGTTGGTGCCCCTGTTCATCTGTACAGGGACCAATGGCTATGACACGCAAAAACGCCGAATAAAGACGGAATATTATAAAGAGAATAAAGTCATAGTTTAAAAAAAAAAGAAAAACCTCGTAATTTAACAAACACAATATCGTACTTATATGAAATGAAAGTGAGAATATTTGGAGAATAAATTCTCAATAGTTCAATAAAAGTCCTCTTTTCTAAATCTTAAACCCTAATCCTTGTTGATGACAGAGTTTCCAGTTTCCTTTATTCAACCCTTTTTTAAACAGAACGTCCAAATATGGTCCTATCTGATGACCCTGAAAAGATGAATAACTGTATTTTACACTAATTATTGACATGTATTGATCGGATTAGTGGATGTACAGGTACTAAACATCAGTAAACGTCAGTGTGGTTTTCTTTCTTTTGTCTTTTATTTGAACTGGGTCGTTCAAATGTGGGGGCTTGTCCGGGATTCGTCCTTTTTTCAGACAGTATATACTCCCTGCTGTTTTTCTTTTGACAGTCACTCCTCATCATCTACAATGAACACTTTTTTTTTTCGCACCACTGACAGAACTATTGACATGTATAGATGGGATCAGTGGTTCTAAATGGTTCCATCAGTCGGTGGTTTTGGGTTCTGATGGTTCCAGCGTCTGTTGGTTTCTTTGATCCAGGTTGAACGAACTATTAATGAAACTGAACTAATGTAGAGGCACTTTGATGTTCACATTTCCATCCTCCTACCAACAGACCCACCAACAGGACCGACACCACCCAGAACAGACCCACCAACAGGACCGACACCACCCAGAACAGACCCACCAACAGGACCGACACCACCCAGAACAGACCCACCAACAGGACCGACACCACCCAGAACAGATCCACACCACCCAGAACAGACCCACCAACAGGACCGACACCACCCAGAACAGACCCACCAACAGGACCGACACCACCCAGAACAGACCCACCAACAGGACCGACACCACCCAGAACAGACCCACCAACAGGACCGACACCCAGAACAGACCCACCAACAGGACCGACACCACCCAGAACAGACCCACCAACAGGACCGACACCCAGAACAGACCCACCAACAGGACCGACACCACCCAGAACAGACCCACCAACAGGACCGACACCACCCAGAACAGACCCACCAACAGGACCGACACCCAGAACAGACCCAAACACTTGGTTTTAATCGAATCAGTGAAATCCAACCTCAGCTGAACTAAATCCTCCTGTTTTCATCCAATACTCTGGCCTGGTGTTACTGGGACTCCTGTCGGTGTTACTGGGACTCCTGTCGGTGTTACTGGGACTCCTGTCGGTGTTACTGGGACTCCTGTCGGTGTTACTGGGACTCCTGTCGGTGTCAGTGTTTCTCTGTGTTTTCGGTGAATTCTCAGAGTTTCTGACCCATGATGACGTTATTTTTTAACCTAATTAAAGCCAGTCCTGATTTGCTGCAAACGAATGCTTCTGATTTGAGTCAAACCAGTAGGAGGCGGAGCCACCGGCCCCGTGGGCGGCCCCTACAGGACATTTACCCTCTTCACCTCAGAGTTAATTAAAGCCCTTTAACGGGTCTTAGAGGATCTGTAAAAGCAGACAGTGTTCATGTGACTGTTCAGCTCCACGTGGCTTTGGTCAACTCACTTCACCTCCTAGAAAAATGCATCAGCTGAAGTCTTACGTGCTTCAGTCACCGTTTCAGTCGGTTCTTTCATCTCCTGTCTGGTTTGTTCATTGTGTTGATGCTGGTGTTTGGTCCATTTAACACCGACCACACTATAGGCCTTCTGCTCTTTACTTTGAAGCATTCGGATCAGAGACAGAAGAATCAGAGACAAAGTAGGAAACAGTTTCCACAGACAGCCCTGACCATCTGAACTTCTACTGAACTTCTACTGCTGTTCTTCTGTTCCTCTACATGGGTTTTAATGAATCTAGAACTCTGAAATCTGGAGGTGGAACCGGTTCTTGAAACACAGACACAGAAGGCTTCTCATTCTCCGTCACTACTGACTAGTAGTAGTAGTACTAGTGGTAGTAGTACTACTACCACTAGTACTAGTACCGACTAGTACTAGTACTAGTGGTAGTAGTACTACTACTACTAGTACTAATCAGTACTAGTACTAGTGGTAAAAGTATTTACGGTCCTGCAGGCGCTGGTCCTCACCTGTAAGTTCTCCAGCCGTTCCTTCAGCGTTTGCAGCATCTTCCCGGTCTGTTCTGGAGAAAAGGTGCTGTGTTTGGCGTAGGACGGCCCCTTCCTGTGGTGGTCGCCGTGGGGGTAGTGGTGGTCGTTGCTATGGTAACCTGAAGGCCCGTGGTGCAGGTTGGACGCCGTGTGGTGGGCGCCGTGGTGCCCGCGGTGGTCGTCGTGGTGGTCGCCGTGGTGGTCGTCATGGTGACCGACCCCGTGGTGACCTCCGAAGCCTTCACACAGGGTCAGCTTGGCGGTCAGCTCCCGGATGGTCTCCCTCTGGTCCAGGATGGTCTCCTTTTGCCGGACCAGGCTCTCGCGGAGGTGCAGGATGGTGGCTTTGGCTTCATCTGACATAAAGCTGCGTCGGCCGCCACCACCGCTGCCATTCTGGCCGTTGGTTCCGGGGGAGGGTGGAACGCCGGGCGGGGAGAAGCAGCTGGGGTCGGCGTCCGGGGGGATGGGCGTGCACACAAACTTGGGGCTGATGCCATACTCGTATTCTGCTCCTGGCAAACTCCCTGCTGCCGCCGCACATGACAGGAAGTAGTAGAGGACGAGGGGCGATATGGAGGTGGCGCCAGACCGGCTGGGCCTCGCCAGGGTGAGACGCCTGCCGTCTCTGGACATGTCTGTCTGGAATCGGACCTTCTCCACAAACCGACCTTAACTCTGCTGCGACGAACACCATGAATGGAGGGCGTCGGCCTAGAACTGGGCGGAGCTCTGGGAAAGCATGTCAACCAAACGTCCATTAAATCCTCAGAACATGGCTGCGCAGGTCCTGACCCGGCGTCCCAGGAGCTTCACGGTCCAGGTCTGAGATCCATGACGGGTCCGAGGCAGAGCGTCCGGTCGGACCAGGACCAGGACCAGGACCAGGACCAGTCAGTTGATCCCTGTGGCTCCGAGCAGCTCCCGCCTTCAACAGCCACAAATAATCCCTTTAAGTTCAGCCGCTAATCAGTGATCTGAGCCTGGAAGGACCTGAAGGACGGACAAACAGCAAGTGAGAGAGGAAGGACCAGGTGGAAGCAGAACTTATACACAGATGAACGAAAGAACCAAGTCAACAACTCACATGGATGGACAAAAAGAAGAGAATAAAATAGGCAACAAAATAAACTCAAACAGCCCAAGTAATCCATAAAATGAATAAACATGATCACTTAATCAATAAAATTACAAGTAACACAAAGAAAATAAGCCACGAATTGAACCAAACTGAAACAAAAATAATAAAATTGACAAAGATTCAACAAAGGTGGAGCACGTTTTTTTCTTCAGGTTTCTCTGTTTTAATATAATAACCTTTGAAGTTACTCTGAGCTTTAATGAACATCTACACGATCAGTGAAAAGACAGGATTTAGACCGAGTCATGTCAAATACAGGAGATCATATTAGAATAAAAAGGGTAGGAAAGGGGAATACATATATATAAATATAATATAGAATGTAAATGTAAATGTACTGACGGTTTCCATCAAAATATCATGTGACAACCGTGTGGACCCATGTGGACCTATGTGGTCCCATGCAGACCCATGCAGAACCATGTGGACCAGGTCTGAAATCACCAGGTGGTTAAAGTCAGAGTCTGTAATCTGCTGATCCTCCAGGTTCAAGACCACAGCAGGTTTAAGGGACGGGACACAGACCCACACGTGGAGTCGCACACCACCTCCAAGAACAGCAGATAATAGAGAAAGGAGACCACCAGAGACCATCAAAGACCACCGGAGACCACCAGAGACCATCAAAGTCCATCAGAGATCACCAGAGACCATCATAGACCACCAGAAACCATTGGATGGAGACCATCAAACCCCGTTAAAGTCCAGACCTAACCATGAACCCACTGGTGGTTGAACTGTTTCAGTTTGATTTCATTTAAAGACTTTAGAAACTATAGGTTTAATACAGAGGTTATCAACCGGGGGGGGGACGGACTCTCCAAGGGGGCCTGAGCACATGGGGGGGGTGACACTGTTTTGTGTGCATGCGTGTGTGTGTGTGTGTTCATTAGCGTCCCCTGTTGTCCATCCAACAGTATAATCACTGGTCACATGGTCTCCAGTGTTGGCCCTTTTCCACTCCAGTCATCATGTTCTGCACATGTGCATTAAATGCACATCTGTCAGAGTGGACGCTGCAGGTACTTCCTGTTCCCAGTGTTGGAGGACGCAGGTACTTCCTGTTCCCAGTGTTGGAGGACGCAGGTACTTCCTGTTCCCAGTGTTGGAGGACGCAGGTACTTCCTGTTCCCAGTGTTGGAGGACGCAGGTACTTCCTGTTCCTGGCGCTGGTAAACAGTGTCACCACAGCCTGAGCAGAAGCACAGGTCCTGTTCTCCTGGAAGAACTGAAGAACCTCAGCTTTAAATGGAAAGTTCTGATGAACATGAACCCAGATACAGGACACACAGAGATGAGACCAGAACAGAACCCCCCCTCCATACCAAAGAGCGCCCCCCCCCCCCCCCCCCCCCCCCCCCCACACACACACACACACACACACACCATCAACACTGTACACCAAAGCGCCCCCGTCCCCCCCCCACCATCCCAAAGGCCAACCCCCCCTTTATTATTCTTCCAGTAGTGTCTGAGTGGGGGCCTTCTCTCTGACTCTGGACCTTCATCCTGTCTCAGTCAACAGCTCCTTCACTGTCTGTGTCCTCTGGATCTGGGGTCAAAGGTCAAAGGTCATTACTTAATGCAGCTGATCTGAACGTTCACTGACATTTGTTTATTTCCTCTTTGTTTCCTTTTCTTCAGGCCACGCCTCCTGACAGTGGCAAACTAATGGGATTGGTTGGATTTAATGCTACTTAACAGGGACTGACTGCAGTCCTGGTCCAGGTCCTGGTCCTGGTCCAGGTCCTGGTCCTACTCTGTAGTGTCAGGTGTTTTTATTTTGGTATGTGATGCTCATACATCGTCATAAGGGTAAAACTAATTCAAGGTGTAGATAAACGTACAGATTCAGATTAAATATGACAACACTGTTAAACTCTATTAGAACACACGTCTGTACGTTTATTTAATATTATCGATCATTTCTTTTCTGCTCCTTTTTTTCATTGATTGACTGGAACAATCATTTCCACTGGGAGTAATAAAGAGTTCTGGTTCTGGTTGAATGTTGTTTCTATGACAACGGGACACCGCTGCCAGACCTCCGTCCTCTGCGACCTCTCGTCTTCCAGCAGATTAAAACAGGCTCCGCCCCCTCCTGGCGCCCTGAACTGACCTCTGAACCGGACCTCGCCGTCGAAGGTAAACTCTGTTCATGTTCATGTGAACGTGACCGCAGACCCCAACGGCCAGGGGGCGTGGCCTTAAATACAGTCTGAGGACATGTGGAAACGGTGGTTGGGCGAGAGGAGGAGAGGCGGAGTCTGTCTGACATCTGATGTCACTGGTTCAGATCTGGGCTTTGAAAGGAAATGAGCGGAAACTTTTCTAATGAGACCATCTGTGAACGTGGAACCAGAACCAGAACCAGAACGTAAACCCTGAACATCACACTTCCTGTCCTTTACAGATCCATCGACTGTTCATTTCATGTCATTTCCTGTTCCACAGATTTAACAGATGAATAAACCGTTGGTTGCTGTTGGTTGCCGTAGGCTAACGTTGGTTGCCGTCGGTTACCTTCGGTTGCCGACGGTTACCGTCAGTTACCGTCGGTTACCCTTAAACCATCACAAACCAATGCTGTCATCCCAAAGGTCAGGTCAGATGCATCAGATCAGAGCAACAATCAACTGGAGCAATGGACAACAACCGAAGCAACGGATGACAAATGGAGCAATGGATGACAAATGGAGCAACAAATGACAACCGGAGCAACGTACAACAACTGGAGCAACTGACGACAACTGGAGCGACAAACGAAAACTAGAGCAACTGATGACAACTGGAGCAACAAATGACAACCAGAGCAACTGATGACAACTGGAGCAACAGATGACAACTGGAACAATGGACAGCAAATGGAGCAACGGATGACAAATGGAGCAACAGATGACAACAAGAGGAATGGATGACAACTGGAGCAACAGATGACAACCAGAGCAATGGATGACAACTGCAGCAACAGATGACAACCAGAGCAATGGATGACAACTGCAGCAACAGATGACAACCAGAGCAATGGATGACAACCAGAGCAACAGATGACAACCAGAGCAATGGATGACAACTGCAGCAACAGACAACTACAGTCCCATGCAGAGTAATGACCAACAGAACACAAACTGAACTGAAGTGAACTGGACCCAGTGTTTGTCAGAACTAGAACAGGGGAACCAACAGAACCAGTGTCCCTGTTCTATATGGATCAGACCCAGGGGAATGTGTGAGGTTGTCAGGTTCTGTTCTGTGTTCCAGTCCTGGTTCTGTCTCTGTGTTCCAGTCCTGGTTCTGTTCTATGTTCCAGTCCTATGGTCTGGATGCAGATCAATCTAACTATAGAAATGGGCGGGACTTTCACTGGAGAACTGAACTCATCCAATCACAGTCCATATATCACTTCTATCAGTGACCAATAGGAACTAGACTGGTATCTGGAACCAATTAAGTGTTCTAAAGTATCAACAGATGGACCAGTAGAAGGAAAGGAACAGCTAGAACATTTAAAAAAAAAAATAATCAAAAATTCCACATTGAGGGTAGAGTAGAACCAACAGTAGAACCAACGGTAGAACCAACAGTAGAACCAACGGTAGAACCAACTATAGAACCAACAGTAAAACCAACAGTAGAACCAACAGTTAAACCAACAGTAAAACCAACAGTAGAACCAACAGTAGAACCAACAGTAAAACCAACAGTAGAACCAACAGTAAAACCAACAGTAGAACCAACAGTAGAACCAACAGTAAAACCAACAGTAGAACCAACAGTAAAACCAACAGTAGAACCAACAGTAGAACCAACAGTAGAACCAACAGTAGAACCAACAGTAAAACCAACAGTAGAACCAACAGTAAAACCAACAGTAAAACCAACAGGAGAACCAACAGTAGAACCAACAGTAAAACCAACAGTAGAACCAACAGTAAAACCAACAGTAAAACCAACAGTAGAACCAACAGTAAAACCAACAGTAGAACCAACAGTAGAACCAACAGTAAAACCAACAGTAGAACCAACAGTAAAACCAACAGTAGAACCAACAGTAAAACCAACAGTAGAACCAACAGTAGAACCAACAGTAAAACCAACAGTAGAACCAACAGTAGAACCAACAGTAAAACCAACAGGAGAACCAACAGTAGAACCAACAGTAAAACCAACAGTAGAACCAACAGTAAAACCAACAGTAGAACCAACAGTAAAACCAACAGTAGAACCAACAGTAGAACCAACAGTAAAACCAACAGTAGAACCAACAGTAGAACCAACAGTAAAACCAACAGTAGAACCAACAGGAGAACCAACAGTAGAACCAATAGTAGAACCAACAGTAGAACCAACAGTAGAGCCAACAGTAGAACCAATAGTAGAACCAACAGTAGAACCAACAGTAGAACCAACAGTAGAACCCACAGTAAAACAAAAAAAGCCCTTAGATGTACAAAAAGCTTTAAAGCTCGGAAATGTACAAAAACCCTTAAAATAAAAAGCCCTTCCAAACATCAGTGTATGAAACAGATTTGACTTATAAATACGATAAATCGGACTTTAAATCTGTGTATGACTTCCATCCTCAGTCTGTCCTCAGATCTGTCCAACCTTTGTATCATTGGTCTGTTCATCTGTCTGTCATTCCGCAGACGTGCATTGTGGGAAGTGGAGTTCCACTCAGCTGCAGTAGAAAGAGGAAGTGAATGTGTTTGTGTGTCTGTGGTCCCAGATTCATGATACTGAGGTTGGACAGATGTGAGGACAAACTGGGGCTGAAACTCCTGCGTGTGTTTGAATGGTCGTAAACCCTTCAGTGTTTCAGATTGAAATCAGTCAGTTCTGGAGGAAAAGCTTTGACTGTGACAGACACATCCAATCAAAACAAACCAAAAATCAACCACATGACTGGAATAAAAGAGGAGGTTCTGTTCCAGCACCTGGTCCATAAACCAGAGGAACGGGTCGGAGAACCTCGGTCATATCTAGATAGGTAGATAGATAGATTTACTTGATTCATCCCCAAGGGGAAATTCAAAATACAAAATGCGGTCACTGCTCCTCAAACACAGCCATACCACATCAACACACAATAAATAAATAAGCCAGAGTATCAGTAGCTGTGAATAACTTAGATTCAAAAGAGGTAGACTTAAAAGACAAGATGTGTTTTCTACCTGTCGCATAAAAACATAAAATCATAAAAACATAAAAACAATAAATCAAAGAAATCCACCCGAGGGCAGATGTGTTCCTGAGCTCCTGCCTCCTATACACCCCCACACAGATGCTCCTCCTCCTGTCTCCTCCCACCTCCCCTCCCACTTAAAGAGTTATACAGTCTTATTGCACGAGGGACAAACGACTTTGCGTATCTAGTGGTGGAGCAGCTCAATGAACGCAGTCTGTGGCTGAAGGTGTTCCTCTGCTGGTTCAGGACACTGCAGAATGGGTAGTTCCCATTCTGCATGACTGCCCTCAGTCTGGACAGGGTTCTCTGTTCTGTCACTTCTTCTACAGAGTCCAGCTTCAGGCCCACCACAGAGCCCGCCTCCTTAATGGTCTTATTCAGGCGCTGGATGTTCTTCTTGCTGCCACCAACCCCCCAGCAGGTCACAGCATAAAAAACAACACTAGCCACTACAGAGCTATAAAACATCTGCAGTAGCTTAGTGCAGATGTTAAAAGATGCCAGCCTGCGCAGGAAGAATACGTGGTGCTGTGGTTTCCATGGAAACACTACCGAAGAAGAGTGTGTCATTTGTTAAAACACGAGACTCAGAGTTAAAGACGTGACAAACACATGTTCTGATCCACACGTGACCTTAAGCTCATCAAAACAGTCCTGGAGGATGAAGAGAATGAGGAGGATGAAGACCAGGAGGAAGACCAGGACAAAGACCAGGATGAAGACCAGGAGGAAGACCAGGAGGAAGACCAGGACGAAGACCAGGAGGAAGACCAGGACGAAGACCAGGAGGAAGACCGGGACGAAGACCGGGATGAAGACCGGGACGAAGACCGGGACGAAGACCAGGAGGAAGACCAGGACAAAGACCAGGACGAAGACCGGGACGAAGACCGGGACGAAGACCGGGACGAAGACCGGGATGAAGACCGGGACGAAGACCGGGACGAAGACCAGGAGGAAGACCAGGACGAAGACCAGGAGGAAGACCAGGAGGAAGACCAGGACGAAGACCGGGACGAAGACCGGGACGAAGACCGGGACGAAGACCGGGACGAAGACCGGGACGAAGACCGGGAGGAAGACCGGGATGAAAACCGGGACGAAGACCGGGACGAAGACCAGGAGGAAGACCAGTACGAAGACCAGGACGAAGACCAGGACGAAGACCAGGAGGAAGACCAGGATGAAGACCAGGACGAAGACCAGGACGAAGACCAGGACGAAGACCAGGAGGAAGACCAGGACAAAGAACAGGATGAAGACCGGGACAAAGACCGGGACAAAGACCGGGACAAAAGATCAGGACAAAGACCAGTATGAAGACCAGGACAAAGACCAGTACGAAGACCAGGACAAACATTAGGACAAAGACCAGTCCAGGATGAAGAGCAGGATAATAGACCAGGACCAAGACCAGGACGAAAACCAGGATGAAGACCAGGACAAAGACCAGAACAAAGACCCGGATGAAGACCAGGATGAAGACAAGGACAAAGACCAGGACAAAGACCGGGTTGAAGACTGGGGTGAAGACCAGGATGAAGACTAAGACAAAGACCAGGACAAAGACCAGGACAAAAACCAGGATAAAGACCAGGATAAAAACTGGGACGAAGACTGGGACGAAGACCAGGACGAAGACCAGGACAAAGACCAGGACGAAGACCAGGAGGAAGGAGGAAGACCAGGATGAAGACCAGGATGAAGACCAGGACGAAGACCAGGACAAAGACCAGGATGAAGACCAGGAGGAAGGAGGAAGACCAGGACGAAGACCAGGACAAAGACCAGGACGAAGACCAGGACAAAGACCAGGATGGACAACGGCCAAAGAAACAGAATTACAGAGTCCGGATGAGGAAAGTCCAAACCCTTGTACAGTGGGATCCAGCTCCTGAAGGTCTGAAGGTCTGAGGGTCTGAAGGTCTGAAGGTCTGAGGGTCTGAGGGTCTGAAGGTCTGAAGGTCTGAAGGTCTGAGGGTCTGAGGGTCTGAAGGTCTGAGGGTCCGAAGGTCTGAGGGTCTGAAGGTCTGAGGGTCTGAAGGTCTGAGGGTCTGAAGGTCTGAAGGTTCATGTTCTCAGTTTGAATAAACACACTTTCATCCATTAAACCCACTCATTTCTGCAGTGTCATCTCGTCTCCAGTTTTAAACTCAGTCCAACCCGGGTCACATCAGACCGTTACAGTTACAGAGCCACTATAGAGGGTCTGCACATATGTTCCTCCCCCCCCAGCCCACGCCCCTCTCAGTCAGACTGTCTTAAACCAACCTGCTCAACATGACGGAGTATAGCAGTAAACACAGCCAGAGCAAAGGAGCATGGGAAATCTGAAATGAAATGAAGGACAGTTGGACTGAACATGGATCTGTACCAGCTACCAAAGAACAAGTGGTCCATGAACACTGACATGTGGACACACATGGAGGATCCAGACCTGATCCAGGGGGGAGGGGATCAGCGCTATGTGGACCTGAAACGAATATACATGGTTTCATCAGGACTGACAACCAGGGTCCAAAACTAGGACCAGAACCAGCTGATCCAAAGGGTCCAAAACTAGGGCCCAGAACCAGCTGATCCAAAGGCTCCAAAACTAGGGCCCAGAACCAGCTGATCCAAAGGGTCCAAAACTAGGGCCCAGAACCAGCTGATCCAAAGGATCTAAAACTAGGGCCCAGAACCAGCTGATCCAAAGGGTCCAAAACTAGGACCAGAACCAGCTGATCCAAAGGCTCCAAAGCTAGGGCCCAGAACCAGCTGATCCAAAGGCTCCAAAACTAGGGCCCAGAACCAGCTGATCCAAAGGGTCTAAAACTAGGGCCCAGAACCAGCTGATCCAAAGGGTCCAAAAACTAGGGCCCAGAACCAGCTGATCCAAAGGGTCCAAAACTAGAGCCCAGAACCAGCTGATCCAAAGGGTCCAAAACTAGGGCCCAGAACCAGCTGATCCAAAGGCTCCAAAACTAGGGCCCAGAACCAGCTGATCCAAAGGGTCCAAAACTAGGGCCCAGAACCAGCTGATCCAAAGGGTCTAAAACTAGGGCCCAGAACCAGCTGATCCAAAGGGTCCAAAACTAGGGCCCAGAACCAGCTGATCCAAAGGGTCTAAAACTAGGGCCCAGAACCAGCTGATCCAAAGGGTCCAAAACTAGGCCCAGAACCAGCTGATCCAAAGGCTCCAAAACTAGGGCCCAGAACCAACTGATCCAAAGGCTCCAAAACTAGGGCCCAGAACCAGCTGATCCAAAGGCTCCAAAACTGGAGCCCAGAACCAGCTGATCCAAAGGCTCCAAAACTAGGACCAGAACCAGCTGATCCAAAGGCTCCAAAACTAGGGCCCAGAACCAGCTGATCCAAAGGCTCCAAAACTAGGGCCCAGAACCAGCTGATCCAAAGGCTCCAAAACTAGGGCCCAGAACCAGCTGATCCAAAGGGTCCAAAACTAGGGCCCAGAACCAGCTGATCCAAAGGGTCTAAAACTAGGGCCCAGAACCAGCTGATCCAAAGGGTCCAAAACTAGGCCCAGAACCAGCTGATCCAAAGGCTCCAAAACTAGGGCCCAGAACCAACTGATCCAAAGGCTCCAAAACTAGGGCCCAGAACCAGCTGATCCAAAGGCTCCAAAACTGGAGCCCAGAACCAGCTGATCCAAAGGCTCCAAAACTAGGACCAGAACCAGCTGATCCAAAGGCTCCAAAACTAGGGCCCAGAACCAGCTGATCCAAAGGCTCCAAAACTAGGGCCCAGAACCAGCTGATCCAAAGGCTCCAAAACTAGGGCCCAGAACCAGCTGATCCAAAGGGTCCAAAACTAGGGCCCAGAACCAGCTGATCCAAAGGTCATTTCCAGTAGGTCGTGGACTGATCCCAGTGAATACAGTACAGGCCAAAAGTTTGGACACACCTTCTCATTCTTCACATTTTCTTTATTTTCATGACTATTTTCATTGTAGATTCTCACTGAAGGCATCAAAACTATGAATGAACACATGTGGAATTATGTACTTAACAAAAAAGTGTGAAATAACTGAAAACATCTCTTATATTCTAGTTTCTTCAAAGTATCCATCCTTAGCTCTGATGACTGCCTTGCACACTCTTGCCATTCTCTTGATGAGCTTCCAGAGGTAGTCACCTGAAATGGTTTCCTAACAGTCTTGAAGAAGTTCCCACAGATGCTTAGCACTTGTTGGTCCTTTTGCCTTCACTCTGCGGTCCAGCTCACCCCAAACCATCTCCATTGGGTTCAGGTCCGGTGACTGTGGAGGCCAGGTCATCTGGCGCAGCACTCCATCACTCTCCTTCTTGGTCAAATATCCCTCACACAGCCTGGAGGTGTGTTTGGGGTCATTGTCCTGTTGAAACATAAATGATGGTCCAACTAAACGCAGACCGGATGGAATGGCATGTCACTGCAGGATGCTGTGGTAGCCATGCTGATTCAGGTTGCCTTCAATCTTGAATAAATCCCCAACAGCGTCACCAGCAAAGCACCCCCACACCATCACACCTCCCCCTCCATGCTTCACGGTGGGAACCAGGCATGTAGCATCCATCCGTTCACCTTTTCTGCGTCGCACAAAGACACGGCGGTTGGATCCAAAGATCTGAAATTTGGACTCATCAGACCAAAGCACAGATTTCCACTGGTCTAATGTCCATTCCTTGGGTTTCTTGGCCCAAATAAATCTCTTGTGTTTGTTGCCTCTCCTGAGCAGTGGTTTCCTAGCAGCTGTTTGACCATGAAGGCCTGATTCACGCAGTCTCCTCTTAACAGTTGTTGTAGAGATGTGTCTGCTGCTAGAGCTCTGTGTGGTATTCATCTGGTCTCTAATCTGAGCTGCTGTTAATTTGCGATTTCTGAGGCTGGTGACTCAGATGAACTTATCTTCAGCATCAGAGGTGACTCTTGGTCTTCCTTTCCTGGGGCGGTCCTCATGTGAGCCAGTTTGGTTGGAGCGCTTGATGGTTTTTGCGACTGCACTTGGGGACACATTCAAAGTTTTTGAAATTTTCTAGACTGACTGACCTTCATTTCTTAAAGTAATGATGGCCACTCGTTTGTCTTTACTTAGCTGATTGGTTCTCGCCATAATATGCATTCTAACAGTTGTCCAATAGGGCTGTCAGCTGTGCATCAACCTGACTTCTGCACAACACAACTGATGGTCCCAACCCCATCAATAAGGCAAGAAATTCCACTAAGTAACCCTGACAAGGCACAGCTATGAAGTGGAAACCATTTCAGGTGACTACCTCTGGAAGCTCATCAAGAGAATGCCAAGGGTGTGCAAGGCAGTCATCAGAGCTAAGGGTGGCTACTTTGAAGAAACTAGAATATAAGAGATGTTTTCAGTTATTTCACACTTTTTTGTTAAGTACATAATTCCACATGTGTTCATTCATAGTTTTGATGCCTTCAGTGAGAATCTACAATGAAAATAGTCATGAAAATAAAGAAAATGTGAAGAATGAGAAGGTGTGTCCAAACTTTTGGCCTGTACTGTATATGCATGATCTACTGGGACTGAGCAGATTTTCTGAGTCTAGTTCAGATCCAGTCCTTTATCCAACACAGATACTACTGCTGTGGACCAGCAGGGCACCACTGCATTCTGGGAAATTAGCAGATTTACACCACCTGGTTTAAATTAACACATTATTCTGATAATATTATGGCTTTATTGTCAGAATATGACGACTTAAATCTCATAAGCCAATGACATTTTTGTTAAATTATGAGTTTTTTTATAACTACGACTTTATTCTCAGAACATTGTGAATCTTTTTGTATTTGACTTTATTCTCATAAAATTCCAGGTTTTATCTCCATATTTTCTGACTTTCTTCTGGTAGTGCCCAGTGTTTTTCTTTTCTTCTGTGGTCCTAATACTCCGTCGTAGCTTTATTCTCCAGTTCCCCCGTATTTGTAAAACTAGGTTGGCCTCAGTTTCAGTTCGTTTACTAATCATGTAGGAGCACAAGGTTCACAATCCCAAACTGAAGACAAAAACCAGGAAAGATCTGATCATGAAACCAAGAGCTGCACTAAGAAGGACCGTTAGCCAAAACAATAGGTCATTTCAGGTCTGATTGGACCAAAAATACAGCATCAGTGAATGTTAGCTGACCCCAAACAGGATCCACAGATCTAGGTTTGGTTTCCTGGATTTGTGGATCCATCTCCTTCTCTTTTCTTTGTCTTTGGGTGTCTGTAAACGATAGCTCCCACTGCTTTAACAACCTGAAAATACAACCAACCAACAACAGCTCTGCCCCATTTTGGATTCAGTATTGTTCTTCAGTTTAGACAGGACTGAAGCCAACGCTGTCACTCATCTGCCTCTGTCTGACACTCAGTGGGCGGAGCCACGGGGACTTCCGCTAGCGCTGACGTCATGTACAGACCCTGTATAAAGAACATTCAGAACCACTTCTACTGTTGTAGCTTTTGTGGAAAATACATGTTTCTTTCTATTTTAGTTTTTCTTTATTTATTCTCATGTTATTCTCTGTATTTGGTGTTATTACCTCCATCGGGAGGTATTATGATCACTTTGTTTTATGTGTTTGTTTGTTTGTTTGTTTTTTTCTCATCTTCAGTGTAAAACTCTTCCACCCATCTTTCCCAGATCTTCCCCACAGATAGGCCTAGGCCCTGGGACCAACCCAGTCCATTTTGGTCCCAGTAGGACAAAGTTCAAGGTCACAGCAAGGTCACAACATCTACAGTTTTCCATCTGTCATCACTGAGACATTTTCCAAAATTCATCCAAAATTCCAAACGACTCCGATTCTCCTCCAGTTGGATCCACCTGTAGCTTAGAACAGTCTCTTGTATGTGGAACTAAATTGTCCACATCCACTGTGGAATGTGGACTCTGTGGACATTTACACTGAACACTGAAAATCCCATTTCCCACACATTTAAAATTAGAACTCAACTAATATTGATGTGAATTGAATCTAATTGGACAGACACATGACTGGGACCAGATTCAACTGTTTCTGTGTATGGAACAACCTGGAAACTGTGGAATTGAAACAGAAACAGTGGATCCACACATGCACAGAGTTCAGGCTGAAGGAGGAGCTCTGAGTTCTGAACACTGGTTTCAGTTTAAATCCTGTATGTTTCAAATTCACTGATCCTGTAGATGTTCATTAAAGTCAATTCAAAGGTCATTAGATCAGAAACACAGACTTTACCAACTAAACGAACCATTAATTATTAAACAGAACCACTCTTTTTACACTGATGACACTGTCGTTTATGTTCAAGGACATTCTCATGTATTTGTGTATTTAATGAATCCTCAGATTGTTTGAATCTTCTCATGTGCTTCAGGTCAATTATCCATTAGTTTGATTTTGCATCATTGTTTTTTTTTTCACATCAAAACTGAATCAAACCTTAAAGACCTTCAAATGATTTATCTGCATTTATTCCAATATTACCTGGATTTGACAGGTTTTCAGTGGAAATCCTGTATTCTCTAGATTGTTCAGTTGGTTCTCCTGTTGGTTCTACTGTTTGTTTTACTGTTGGTTCTATCGTTGGTTCTCCTGTTGGTTCTACTGTTTGTTTTACTGTTGGTTCTATCGTTGGTTCTACTGTTGGTTCTACTGTTTGTTTTACTGTTGGTTCTATCGTTGGTTCTACTGTTGGTTCTACTGTTTGTTTTACTGTTGGTTCTATCGTTGGTTCTACTGTTGGTTCTACTGTTTGTTTTACTGTTGGTTCTATCGTTGGTTCTACTGTTGGTTCTACTGTTTGTTTTACTGTTGGTTCTATTGTTGGTTCTACTGTTGTTTCTATCGTTGGTTCTACTGTTGGTTCTACTGTTGGTTCTATCGTTGGTTCTACTGTTGGTTCTACTGTTTGTTTTACTGTTGGTTCTTTTGTTGGTTCTACTGTTGGTTCTACTGTTTGTTTTACTGTTGGTTCTATCGTTGGTTCTCCTGTTGGTTCTACTGTTTGTTTTACTGTTGGTTCTATCGTTGGTTCTACTGTTGGTTCTACTGTTTGTTTTACTGTTGGTTCTATTGTTGGTTCTACTGTTGTTTCTATCGTTGGTTCTACTGTTGGTTCTACTGTTGGTTCTATCGTTGGTTCTACTGTTGGTTCTACTGTTTGTTTTACTGTTGGTTCTACTGTTGGTTCTACTGTTTGTTTTACTGTTGGTTCTATCGTTGGTTCTACTGTTGGTTCTACTGTTTGTTTTACTGTTGGTTCTATCGTTGGTTCTACGGTTGGTTCTACTGTTTGTTTTACTGTTGGTTCTATCGTTGGTTCTACTGTTGGTTCTACTGTTTGTTTTACTGTTGGTTCTATCGTTGGTTCTACTGTTGGTTCTACTGTTTGTTTTACTGTTGGTTCTATCGTTGGTTCTCCTGTTGGTTCTACTGTTTGTTTTACTGTTGGTTCTATCGTTGGTTCTACTGTTGGTTCTACTGTTTGTTTTACTGTTGGTTCTATCGTTGGTTCTACTGTTGGTTCTACTGTTTGTTTTACTGTTGGTTCTATCGTTGGTTCTACTGTTGGTTCTACTGTTTGTTTTACTGTTGGTTCTATCGTTGGTTCTACTGTTGGTTCTACTGTTTGTTTTACTGTTGGTTCTATTGTTGGTTCTACTGTTGTTTCTATCGTTGGTTCTACTGTTGGTTCTACTGTTGGTTCTATCGTTGGTTCTACTGTTGGTTCTACTGTTTGTTTTACTGTTGGTTCTTTTGTTGGTTCTACTGTTGGTTCTACTGTTTGTTTTACTGTTGGTTCTATCGTTGGTTCTCCTGTCGGTTCTACTGTTTGTTTTACTGTTGGTTCTATCGTTGGTTCTACTGTTGGTTCTACTGTTTGTTTTACTGTTGGTTCTATTGTTGGTTCTACTGTTGTTTCTATCGTTGGTTCTACTGTTGGTTCTACTGTTGGTTCTATCGTTGGTTCTACTGTTGGTTCTACTGTTTGTTTTACTGTTGGTTCTACTGTTGGTTCTACTGTTTGTTTTACTGTTGGTTCTATTGTTGGTTCTACTGTTGGTTCTACTGTTTGTTTTACTGTTGGTTCTATCGTTGGTTCTACGGTTGGTTCTACTGTTTGTTTTACTGTTGGTTCTACTGTTGGTTCTACTGTTGGTTCTATCGTTGGTTCTACTGTTGGTTCTACTGTTTGTTTTACTGTTGGTTCTTTTGTTGGTTCTACTGTTTGTTCTACTGTTGGTTCTATTGTTGGTTTTACTGTTGGTTCTATTGTTGGTTCTACTGTTGGTTCTACTGTTGGTTCTATTGTTGGTTCTACTGTTTGTTTTACTGTTGGTTCTATTGTTGGTTCTACTGTAGGTTATACTGCTGGTTCTATTGTTGGTTCTACTGTTGGTTCTACTGTTGGTTCTACTGTTGGTTCTTTCGTAGTTAAATTGGTATATGACCCTAACCCTAATGGACAGACCTTTGAGTCACATGACCAAAACAAATCCTGTATTTTCTGTCGTTAATTCTGTGATCCTGTCGACGTTCATTAAAGCTCAGATTTAATTCAAAGGTTCTTAAATTAAAAACAGATCTTTAACGGAACATAAACCCACTGGTGCTGATCCGACTCCATGGGTTCTACATGTTCTATCAGAGTTCTGGTTCCTCAGGTATTAGACGGGTCCGATCCACGGATGTTTAAACCTGTAGGTGATCAGAACCCAAACATTCCAACGGTTCTCAAATGTGTTCAGTAGAACCTTAACATGTTCTAATCAGCAGCTCCTCACCCGTCTGGACCTAAACACACAGGTTCTTCTATGTTCTAAAGGAGGTTCCTGTCCTCACCTGTAAACCACCGGAGTCCACATCGGTCCAGATCCACCTTCAGATCCACCAATAAATCCAAGGACCCACAGTGGGTCCGACGCAGGTTCAACAGACTCCCAGGCAGACTGTGGAGAACGTCAGTGTGTGCGGAACGTCTGGGCGGTTCCGTCCTCCGACCGTCCACTCACTGATCAGATCAACAGGATCAGCTTTAGGAGGATCCTCTTAACTCTGCTGCTCTGGGACTCACAGCTCTGGACCTGCAGGGGCTAGGATTAGACCAGAACCACAACCAGAACCACAACCACAACCAAAACCAGAACCACAACCACAACCAAAACCAGAATCAGAACCAGAACCACAACCAAAACCACAACCACAACCACGACCACAACCAGAACCACAACCAGAACCAAAACCACAACCAGAACCACAACCAGAACCACAACCAAAACCAGAACCACAACCACAACCAAAACCAGAACCATGACCACAACCAGAACCACAACCAGAACCACAACCAGAACCAGAACCACAACCAGAACCAAAACCACAACCAGAACCACAACCAGAACCACAACCAAAACCAGAACCACAACCACAACCAAAACCAGAACCACAACCAAAACCAGAACCATGACCACAACCAGAACCACAACCAGAACCAGAACCAAAACCACAACCAGAACCACAACCAGAACCACAACCAGAACCAGAACCACAACCAAAACCAGAACCACAACCACAACCAAAACCAGAACCATGACCACAACCAGAACCACAACCAGAACCAGAACCAAAACCACAACCAGAACCACAACCAGAACCACAACCAGAACCAGAACCACAACCAAAACCAGAACCACGACCACAACCAGAACCACAACCAGAACCAAAACCAGAACCAGAACCATAAACCAAATAATAGCCAGAACCAGAACCTGGTAGAGTTTCACAAACACACAAATAATATCAATATTGGACAATTTATGGCAATATAATATGGTTCTGTTGTCGTGCTGTGTGTGTGTGTATCTGTGTGTGTGTGTGTGTGTCTGTCTGTGTGTATCTGTGTGTGTGTGTGTGTGTGTGTTTGTGTGTGTGTATCTGTGTATCTGTGTGTTGTGTGTGTGTTTTTGTGTGTATCTGTGTGTGTGTGTGCATTTGTATGTATCTGTGTGTGTGTGTGTGTGTGTTTGTGTGTGTGTGTATCTGTGTGTTGTGTGTGTGTTTTTGTGTGTATCTGTGTGTGTGTGTGTGTATTTGTATGTATCTGTGTGTGTGTGTGTGTTTGTGTGTGTGTGTATCTGTGTGTTGTGTGTGTGTTTTTGTGTGTATCTGTGTGTGTATCTGTGTGTGTGTGTGTTTGTGTGTGTGTGTATCTGTGTATCTGTGTGTTGTGTGTGTGTTTTTGTGTGTATCTGTGTGTGTATCTGTGTGTGTGTGCGTGTGTTTGTGTGCGTGTATCTGTGTGTGTGTTTTATGTGTATCTGTGTGTGTATCTGTGTGTGTTTGTGTGTGTGTATCTGTGTGTTGTGTGTGTGTTTTTGTGTGTATCTGTGTGTTGTGTGTGTGTTTTTGTGTGTATCTGTGTGTGTATCTGTGTGTGTGTGTGTGTGTGTGTGTTTGTGTGTGTGTATCTGTGTGTGTGTTTTGTGTGTATCTGTGTGTGTATCTGTGTGTGTGTGTGTGTTTGTGTGTGTGTATCTGTGTATCTGTGTGTTGTGTGTGTGTTTTTGTGTGTATCTGTGTGTGTGTGCGTGTGTTTGTGTGTGTGTATCTGTGTGTGTGTTTTGTGTGTATCTGTGTGTGTATCTGTGTGTGTTTGTGTGTGTGTATCTGTGTATCTGTGTGTTGTGTGTGTGTTTTTGTGTGTATCTGTGTGTGTATCTGTGTGTGTGTGTGTTTGTGTGTGTGTGTATCTGTGTATCTGTGTGTTGTGTGTGTGTTTTTGTGTGTATCTGTGTGTGTATCTGTGTGTGTGTGTGCGTGTGTTTGTGTGTGTGTATCTGTGTGTGTGTTTTGTGTGTATCTGTGTGTGTATCTGTGTGTGTTTGTGTGTGTGTATCTGTGTGTTGTGTGTGTGTTTTTGTGTGTATCTGTGTGTTGTGTGTGTGTTTTTGTGTGTATCTGTGTGTGTATCTGTGTGTGTGTGTGTGTGTGTGTTTGTGTGTGTGTATCTGTGTGTGTGTTTTGTGTGTATCTGTGTGTGTATCTGTGTGTGTGTGTGTGTGTGTGTGTTTGTGTGTGTGTATCTGTGTATCTGTGTGTTGTGTGTGTGTTTTTGTGTGTATCTGTGTGTGTGTGCGTGTGTTTGTGTGTGTGTATCTGTGTGTGTGTTTTGTGTGTATCTGTGTGTGTATCTGTGTGTGTTTGTGTGTGTGTATCTGTGTATCTGTGTGTTGTGTGTGTGTTTTTGTGTGTATCTGTGTGTTGTGTGTGTGTTTTTGTGTGTATCTGTGTGTTGTGTGTGTGTTTTTGTGTGTATCTGTGTGTATCTGTGTGTGTGTGTGTGTGTGTGTGTATCTGTGTGTTGTGTGTGTGTTTTTGTGTGTATCTGTGTGTTGTGTGTGTGTATCTGTGTGTATCTGTGTGTGTGTGTGTGTGTGTATCTGTGTGTTGTGTGTGTGTTTTTGTGTGTATCTGTGTGTTGTGTGTGTGTTTTTGTGTGTTTTTGTGTGTATCTGTGTGTTGTGTGTGTGTATCTGTGTGTATCTGTGTGTGTATCTGTGTGTGTGTGTGTGTGTTGTGCTCTATTTTCTGCATCAGTGTGTGGGTGTTCTCTGTGTTCCTGCTCTTCAGTGCATTTGTTCTGCAGTTCTTTCTGTTCTGGACACATTGAACCAACACCACTCTGCTCTTCAGTCTGAACAGGAGGTTCAGATTCAACAGAACCAGAACCTGCTCCAAACCCACACCAGTATGTTCTACGGTAAAACTGTCCCCGTCAGATCCAAACTGTTTATGAAAACAGAACATATGGATCACATCTAAGGGAAACTTTAAGAATCTGTAGGAATCCTTTATAAAACTAAGGAAGGGTTCAACTGGTACAGCCTGAACCTGTCAGAGTGGGGAGTTCTAGGGATCCACCTTCTAAACTCTAATCTATTGTACGTTTACGGCACAAGAAGCCCTTAAATGTACAAAAAGCTCTCACATGTACAAAAAGCCCTTAAATGTACAAAAGCCCTTAAATGTACAAGAAGCTCTTACATGCACAAAAAGCCTTTAAACATATAAAAAGCCCTTAAATACACAAAAAGCTCTTAAGTGTAGAGAAAGCCCTTAAATATACAAAAAGGTCTTAAATGTAGAAAAAGCCCTTAAATGTATAAAAGCCCATACATGTATAAAAGCCCTTAAATGTACAAAAGCTCTTAAATGTATACAAAGCCCTTAAATGTACAAAAAGCCCTTAAATGTATAAAAAGCCCTTACATGTATAAAAAGCCCTTAAATGTATACAAAGCCCTTACATGTATACAAAGCCCTTACATGTATAAAAAGCCCTTAAATGTATAAAGAGCCCTTAAATGTATGAAAAGCCCATGTGTTTGTGTTCTTTGGGTTAAATGACGCAGTGACATAAACCTCCATCTGCACATGTGCAGTTCATTCATGCTTTTACAGACAGTGGTTCGAACAGACGAAAACCAGCACGAAGGAAGTGGAATCAAACACCTTTGGGTTGAATGGTTTGAATGTGGGCGTGTGTGAGCCTTCAGCTTCTGCCTACAGAGCTTCAGTTTCAGCTGAATGTGGGCGTGTGTGAGCCTTCAGCTTCTGCCTACAGAGCTTCAGTTTCAGCTGAATGTGGGCGTGTGTGAGCCTTCAGCTTCTGCCTACAGAGCTTCAGTTTCAGCTGAATGTGGGCGTGTGTGAGCCTTCAGCTTCTGCCTACAGAGCTTCAGTTTCAGCTGAATGTGGGCGTGTGTGAGCCTTCAGCTTCTGCCTGCAGCGCTTCAGTTTCAGCTGAATGTGGGCGTGTGTGAGCCTTCAGCTTCTGCCTACAGCGCTTCAGTTTCAGCTGAATGTGGGCGTGTGTGAGCCTTCAGCTTCTGCCTGCAGAGCTTCAGTTTCAGCTGAATGTGGGCGTGTGTGAGCCTTCAGCTTCTGCCTGCAGCGCTTCAGTTTCAGCTGAATGTGGGCGTGTGTGAGCCTTCAGCTTCTGCCTACAGAGCTTCAGTTTCAGCTGAATGTGGGCGTGTGTGAGCCTTCAGCTTCTGCCTACAGAGCTTCAGTTTCAGCTGAATGTGGGCGTGTGTGAGCCTTCAGCTTCTGCCTGCAGCGCTTCAGTTTCAGCTGAATGTGGGCGTGTGTGAGCCTTCAGCTTCTGCCTGCAGCGCTTCAGTTTCAGCTGAATGTGGGCGTGTGTGAGCCTTCAGCTTCTGCCTGCAGCGCTTCAGTTTCAGCTGAATGTGGGCGTGTGTGAGCCTTCAGCTTCTGCCTACAGAGCTTCAGTTTCAGCTGAATGTGGGCGTGTGTGAGCCTTCAGCTTCTGCCTACAGAGCTTCAGTTTCAGCTGAATGTGGGCGTGTGTGAGCCTTCAGCTTCTGCCTGCAGCGCTTCAGTTTCAGCTGAATGTGGGCGTGTGTGAGCCTTCAGCTTCTGCCTGCAGCGCTTCAGTGTCAGCTGAATGTGGGCGTGTGTGAGCCTTCAGCTTCTGCCTGCAGCGCTTCAGTTTCAGCTGAATGTGGGCGTGTGTGAGCCTTCAGCTTCTGCCTACAGAGCTTCAGTTTCAGCTGAATGTGGGCGTGTGTGAGCCTTCAGCTTCTGCCTGCAGCGCTTCAGTTTCAGCTGAATGTGGGCCTGTGTGAGCGTTCAGCTTCTGCCTACAGAGCTTCAGTTTCAGCTGAATGTGGGCGTGTGTGAGCCTTCAGCTTCTGCCTACAGAGCTTCAGTTTCAGCTGAATGTGGGCGTGTGTGAGCCTTCAGCTTCTGCCTGCAGAGCTTCAGTTTCAGCTGAATGTGGGCGTGTGTGAGCCTTCAGCTTCTGCCTACAGAGCTTCAGTTTCAGCTGAATGTGGGCGTGTGTGAGCCTTCAGCTTCTGCCTACAGCGCTTCAGTTTCAGCTGAATGTGGGCGTGTGTGAGCCTTCAGCTTCTGCCTGCAGCGCTTCAGTTTCAGCTGAATGTGGGCGTGTGTGAGCCTTCAGCTTCTGCCTGCAGCGCTTCAGTTTCAGCTGAATGTGGGCGTGTGTGAGCCTTCAGCTTCTGCCTGCAGCGCTTCAGTTTCAGCTGAATGTGGGCGTGTGTGAGCCTTCAGCTTCTGCCTACAGAGCTTCAGTTTCAGCTGAATGTGGGCGTGTGTGAGCCTTCAGCTTCTGCCTACAGAGCTTCAGTTTCAGCTGAATGTGGGCGTGTGTGAGCCTTCAGCTTCTGCCTGCAGCGCTTCAGTTTCAGCTGAATGTGGGCGTGTGTGAGCCTTCAGCTTCTGCCTACAGAGCTTCAGTTTCAGCTGAATGTGGGCGTGTGTGAGCCTTCAGCTTCTGCCTGCAGCGCTTCAGTTTCAGCTGAATGTGGGCCTGTGTGAGCGTTCAGCTTCTGCCTACAGAGCTTCAGTTTCAGCTGAATGTGGGCGTGTGTGAGCGTTCAGCTTCTGCCTACAGAGCTTCAGTTTCAGCTGAATGTGGGCGTGTGTGAGCCTTCAGCTTCTGCCTACAGCGCTTCAGTTTCAGCTGAATGTGGGCGTGTGTGAGCGTTCAGCTTCTGCCTACAGAGCTTCAGTTTCAGCTGAATGTGGGCGTGTGTGAGCCTTCAGCTTCTGCCTGCAGCGCTTCAGTTTCAGCTGAATGTGGGCGTGTGTGAGCCTTCAGCTTCTGCCTGCAGCGCTTCAGTTTCAGCTGAATGTGGGCGTGTGTGAGCGTTCAGCTTCTGCCTACAGAGCTTCAGTTTCAGCTGAATGTGGGCGTGTATGAGCCTTCAGCTTCTGCCTGCAGCGCTTCAGTTTCAGCTGAATGTGGGCGTGTGTGAGCCTTCAGCTTCTGCCTGCAGCGCTTCAGTTTCAGCTGAATGTGGGCGTGTGTGAGCCTTCAGCTTCTGCCTGCAGAGCTTCAGTTTCAGCTGAATGTGGGCGTGTGTGAGCCTTCAGCTTCTGCCTGCAGCGCTTCAGTTTCAGCTGAATGTGGGCGTGTGTGAGCCTTCAGCTTCTGCCTGCAGCGCTTCAGTTTCAGCTGAATGTGGGCGTGTGTGAGCCTTCAGCTTCTGCCTGCAGCGCTTCAGTTTCAGCTGAATGTGGGCGTGTGTGAGCGTTCAGCTTCTGCCTGCAGCGCTTCAGTTTCAGCTGAATGTGGGCGTGTGTGAGCCTTCAGCTTCTGCCTGCAGCGCTTCAGTTTCAGCTGAATGTGGGCGTGTGTGAGCCTTCAGCTTCTGCCTACAGAGCTTCAGTTTCAGCTGAATGTGGGCGTGTGTGAGCCTTCAGCTTCTGCCTGCAGAGCTTCAGTTTCAGCTGAATGTGGGCGTGTGTGAGCCTTCAGCTTCTGCCTGCAGCGCTTCAGTTTCAGCTGAATGTGGGCGTGTGTGAGCCTTCAGCTTCTGCCTGCAGCGCTTCAGTTTCAGCTGAATGTGGGCGTGTGTGAGCCTTCAGCTTCTGCCTACAGAGCTTCAGTTTCAGCTGAATGTGGGCGTGTGTGAGCCTTCAGCTTCTGCCTACAGCGCTTCAGTTTCAGCTGAATGTGGGCGTGTGTGAGCCTTCAGCTTCTGCCTACAGAGCTTCAGTTTCAGCTGAATGTGGGCGTGTGTGAGCCTTCAGCTTCTGCCTGCAGCGCTTCAGTTTCAGCTGAATGTGGGCGTGTGTGAGCCTTCAGCTTCTGCCTACAGCGCTTCAGTTTCAGCTGAATGTGGGCGTGTGTGAGCCTTCAGCTTCTGCCTACAGCGCTTCAGTTTCAGCTGAATGTGGGCGTGTGTGAGCCTTCAGCTTCTGCCTGCAGCGCTTCAGTTTCAGCTGAATGTGGGCGTGTGTGAGCCTTCAGCTTCTGCCTACAGCGCTTCAGTTTCAGCTGAATGTGGGCGTGTGTGAGCCTTCAGCTTCTGCCTACAGCGCTTCAGTTTCAGCTGAATGTGGGCGTGTGTGAGCCTTCAGCTTCTGCCTGCAGCGCTTCAGTTTCAGCTGAATGTGGGCGTGTGTGAGCCTTCAGCTTCTGCCTGCAGCGCTTCAGTTTCAGCTGAATGTGGGCGTGTGTGAGCCTTCAGCTTCTGCCTAGAGAGCTTCAGTTTCAGCTGAATGTGGGCGTGTGTGAGCCTTCAGCTTCTGCCTGCAGCGCTTCAGTTTCAGCTGAATGTGGGCGTGTGTGAGCCTTCAGCTTCTGCCTGCAGCGCTTCAGTTTCAGCTGAATGTGGGCGTGTGTGAGCCTTCAGCTTCTGCCTACAGAGCTTCAGTTTCAGCTGAATGTGGGCGTGTGTGAGCCTTCAGCTTCTGCCTACAGAGCTTCAGTTTCAGCTGAATGTGGGCGTGTGTGAGCGTTCAGCTTCTGCCTACAGAGCTTCAGTTTCAGCTGAATGTGGGCGTGTATGAGCCTTCAGCTTCTGCCTGCAGCGCTTCAGTTTCAGCTGAATGTGGGCGTGTGTGAGCCTTCAGCTTCTGCCTGCAGAGCTTCAGTTTCAGCTGAATGTGGGCGTGTGTGAGCCTTCAGCTTCTGCCTGCAGCGCTTCAGTTTCAGCTGAATGTGGGCGTGTGTGAGCCTTCAGCTTCTGCCTACAGCGCTTCAGTTTCAGCTGAATGTGGGCGTGTGTGAGCCTTCAGCTTCTGCCTACAGAGCTTCAGTTTCAGCTGAATGTGGGCGTGTGTGAGCCTTCAGCTTCTGCCTGCAGCGCTTCAGTTTCAGCTGAATGTGGGCGTGTGTGAGCGTTCAGCTTCTGCCTACAGCGCTTCAGTTTCAGCTGAATGTGGGCATGTGTGAGCCTTCAGCTTCTGCCTGCAGCGCTTCAGTTTCAGCTGAATGTGGGCGTGTGTGAGCCTTCAGCTTCTGCCTGCAGCGCTTCAGTTTCAGCTGAATGTGGGCGTGTGTGAGCCTTCAGCTTCTGCCTACAGAGCTTCAGTTTCAGCTGAATGTGGGCGTGTGTGAGCCTTCAGCTTCTGCCTACAGAGCTTCAGTTTCAGCTGAATGTGGGCGTGTGTGAGCCTTCAGCTTCTGCCTACAGAGCTTCAGTTTCAGCTGAATGTGGGCGTGTGTGAGCCTTCAGCTTCTGCCTGCAGCGCTTCAGTTTCAGCTGAATGTGGGCGTGTGTGAGCCTTCAGCTTCTGCCTACAGCGCTTCAGTTTCAGCTGAATGTGGGCGTGTGTGAGCCTTCAGCTTCTGCCTACAGCGCTTCAGTTTCAGCTGAATGTGGGCGTGTGTGAGCGTTCAGCTTCTGCCTACAGAGCTTCAGTTTCAGCTGAATGTGGGCGTGTGTGAGCGTTCAGCTTCTGCCTACAGAGCTTCAGTTTCAGCTGAATGTGGGCGTGTGTGAGCCTTCAGCTTCTGCCTACAGAGCTTCAGTTTCAGCTGAATGTGGGCGTGTGTGAGCATTCAGCTTCTGCCTGCAGTGCTTCAGTTTCAGCTGAATGTGGGCGTGTGTGAGCCTTCAGCTTCTGCCTGCAGCGCTTCAGTTTCAGCTGAATGTGGGCGTGTGTGAGCCTTCAGCTTCTGCCTGCAGCGCTTCAGTTTCAGCTGAATGTGGGCGTGTGTGAGCCTTCAGCTCCTGCCTGCAGCGCTTCAGTTTCAGCTGAATGTGGGCGTGTGTGAGCCTTCAGCTCCTGCCTACAGAGCTTCAGTTTCAGCTGAATGTGGGCGTGTGTGAGCCTTCAGCTTCTGCCTGCAGCGCTTCAGTTTCAGCTGAATGTGGGCGTGTGTGAGCGTTCAGCTTCTGCCTACAGAGCTTCAGTTTCAGCTGAATGTGGGCGTGTGTGAGCCTTCAGCTTCTGCCTGCAGCGCTTCAGTTTCAGCTGAATGTGGGCGTGTGTGAGCCTTCAGCTTCTGCCTGCAGCGCTTCAGTTTCAGCTGAATGTGGGCGTGTGTGAGCCTTCAGCTTCTGCCTGCAGCGCTTCAGTTTCAGCTGAATGTGGGCGTGTGTGAGCCTTCAGCTTCTGCCTGCAGCGCTTCAGTTTCAGCTGAATGTGGGCGTGTGTGAGACTTCAGCTTCTGCCTGCAGCGCTTCAGTTTCAGCTGAATGTGGGCGTGTGTGAGCCTTCAGCTTCTGCCTGCAGCGCTTCAGTTTCAGCTGAATGTGGGCGTGTGTGAGCCTTCAGCTTCTGCCTACAGAGCTTCAGTTTCAGCTGAATGTGGGCGTGTGTGAGCCTTCAGCTTCTGCCTACAGAGCTTCAGTTTCAGCTGAATGTGGGCGTGTGTGAGCCTTCAGCTTCTGCCTGCAGCGCTTCAGTTTCAGCTGAATACACAGCGGGTTGTATTTTATTTGTTTGTTGGACCTGCTTGTCTTTGTGCGTCCACATCATCTCAGTTCCAGGTTTTTATAAAAGTCCACCTGGACATGTGGGTCTGGACCATCCCTTAACTATCCCTTAATTTAATAATGTTTCATAATCCAGAGCAATCCGACCTCTTGACCCCAGGTCCACTAAATCCAGATCCTTCACCCTCCTCTGACTCCGCCCCCTCAGATCATTCACCCTCCTCTGACTCCACCCCCTCTGAGCCTTCACCCTCTTCTGACTCCACCCCCTCAGAGCCTTCACCCTCCTCTGACTCCGCCCCCTCAGATCATTCACCCTCCTCTGACTCCACCCCCTCAGAGCCTTCACCCTCCTCTAACTCCGCCCCCTCCTCTGACTCCGCCCCCTCAGATTAGGTCATAGTAAAGCTCAGTGCTGTTTGTCGTTTATAGAAACAGGAGTTGAAAAAGTGTCAGTGAGTCGTAAATAAACGGAGGCTGTTTATGGATCAGCCTGGGACTAAATATAAGAACAGTGACTGTAACCTGGTTTAACCCTTTAACACTGAAAAAACCTTTAACACTGAAAAAACCTTTAACACTGAAAAAACCAAGGAATTGATTCAACATCTGACCAACACTCACACATGAGTAGAATTCAACCCTTTACTGTTGAAACCATCAGAACACTGAAGTCATGATGAAAGTGTCCACCTACAGGTCTGTGCACAGACGCTTTAGATTCAGCGGATCCTTAAATAGAACACGGGGGTCTGTCTACTGTTTCTGATGTGTCTCATGTTCATGCACTTAGTGGAAACACAGCTCAGATGGATAGGGGTTTATGTGACCCGGGTCCAGGGTTGGACCAGCTGAGCTCTGGACGGTTCAACCATCAGGTGGAGGAAGAACTGGAGCTCAGAACTAAAGTACTACGTCAGCCCTGGGACTAAAGCCCTGTTCAGACCGGACCAGCTGGACCAGATGGACCAGTTGAACCGGGGTCTGTGGGTCAGACCACTTTACCACAGGACGTCAGTAATACTAACAGACAGTTCACACGGGATAAGAAATAAAAACCAGGGTGTGATGTGTTAGGGGTGGGGCATGGGGGCGTTCAACCCCCCTCTGGTTTTTATGTCCCTGCTTCTATGGAATAAATTTCATCGTTTGGGGTGGGGGGGGGTCAATGATTCTAAATGTTGGGACAGTTTTCTTACACCTGTGTCCTACCAAACTGAGCCTAACTTCCACCTGAACTGAACTGTCCACAGGCGCACAATTTGCCAACGTCCTCATCATGGCCGCCTTAATGCACAGGCTCACCTGGGCAGAAGTCCAGGGGCCCCCCCAGTCCAGGGGCCCATCATTTTTGGGACAGGAAGACATACCAGGGTCAGGGTTCGGACCTCTAATGGTCGGGGTTCGGACCTCTGTGGTTCTGGTAGCAGAGGGTTTGTTGTAGGTGTATGTTCTTAAATCTGATGGTGTTTCTCAGACATGTTTGTGTGTCTTCTGTTTGGTGTCAGATCTGTTCCTCCTGTTCATGGTGGTTGTTTTTCTGGTTCTGGTTCTTCCATGTTCTGGTCTCTTCCCCTCTTGTTGTGGATCCTGGTTCTGTACAGGTCCAGACTCTGTAAACCCATCTGCTCTTCTTCTTCTGCTGCTCTTTTACTCGTTGGGCTCGTGCCTCTGTCATGGCGCCGGTCGACGCCGCTCTGTCAACATGACCCTGGACTTAACGCCTTCGCCGCGGGGCCCACATCCTCTTAAATCCTCTTGGCCTTCGCCGCAGCTCTAATCCCATCAGACCTCGCTGCAACGCACAAGTTCAGGGTTTGGCCTCGGACGTCTGAGGGATCAGGGCGGATCAGGATCGGACCACCCGCCACCGCCGCCACCTGCGGGACGGCGCCATCTGACGGTCAGGATCACAACTGCATGGACACGGGACAGACTGATGTAATTCACATTAGAAGGTTTCATCGTAACAGAGGACATGATTTAAAGGTAGAAAAAAAAAAAACAGTTTAGTTTAAGTTTAAGCCATGAGAGAAGAATCAGCTGTTTGAACCGTCCAACACTGGTCCCATTAACACTGAGCCTCGACTGAACAGAACTGGAAAAAAACACCATTCCATCAAAACTCTGGTTTTTCTCTGAATAGTTGTTGCTGTTGTTAGAGGTGTTTTTACGTCTATGGCACAAAAAACCTTAAATATACAACAACAAAAAAAACAACAACCTTAAATATACAAAAAAACCTTAAATATACAAAAAAACAACAACCTTAAATATACAAAATAAACCTTAAATACACAAAATAAACCTTAAATATACAAAATAAACCTTAAATATACAAAATAAACCTTAAATATACAAAAAAAAAAAACTTAATATACAAAAAAACAACAACCTTAAATATACAAAAAAAAAAACCTTAAATGTACAAAAAAAACCTTAAATATAAAAAAAACCCAACCTTAAATATACAAAAAACCTTAAATATACAAAAAAACAACAACAACCTTAAATATACAAAATAAACCTTAAATATACAAAAAAACCCTTAAATATACAAAAAAAACAACAACCTTAAATATAAAAAAAAAACTTAAATATACAAAAAAAATCCTTAAATATACAAAAAAAAACAACCTTAAATATAGAAAAAACCTTAAATATACAAAAAAAAAAACAACCTTAAATATACAAAAAAAAAAACTTAAATATACAAAAAAACCCAACCTTAAATATACAAAAAAAAAACCTTAAATATACAAAAAAAAAAAAACCTTAAATATACAAAAAACCCTTAAATATATTAAAAAAAAAACACCTGAGTACCAAAACCAGGTCTGCCCAGTTGGGGACGCTGTGATCTTGGTTTCACTGATCTACAGCTGATGTAGACCAGGTTTCCAGGTCCAGCAGTGGACCAGCTGATGTAGACCAGGTTTCCAGGTCCAGCAGTGGACCAGCTGATGTAGACCAGGTTTCCAGGTCCAGCAGTGGACCAGCTGATGTAGACCAGGTTTCCAGGTCCAGCAGTGACCCGGGTCCAGGTCAGGACCTCCTGATCAAACTGTGATTTCATCAGTAAATGTAGCAGGAGGAGCAGCTGCTGGACCCCCATAAACATCTGAAATAGACTCATCCCACACTGGAAGCGCCTTATTTTAGAACTAAATGTGTATAAAGTGCAGATTGGGCTGTGTCAGCAGCTGGGGGTGGGGTGGGGGGGTCATGGTGGGGGGGGTCTCAGGTTCTCACTGAGCCCTGGACCATGTGAGTCCGGCTGTGGCCAAACAGCAGCGTTACTGGTTTTGGGAGGTGTTGACTCTACAGTTCCCTCTTCAATCAGCGGGATGGTAGCAGCCAGACCCCTCCACCCCCCACCCCCCGGACCCCCAGAGCCCTTTCCCCTGGGCTGCTTTAATGTCATTAACAGGTGGGGGGCAAAAATAGATGCACGCACACACACACACACACACACACACACACTAGTGGAGAGTGGACTGGGGGCGGGGGTGTGTGTGTGACACGTTCTAAAGCCCAGACTGGTCCTGCATAACTGAGCACGTTAGCGTAAACAAACAGATTCACTTACCAACGGGGGGGGGGGGGGGGGCACTG
>NW_021941571.1:345784-348284 GCF_902148855.1 Sphaeramia orbicularis | reverse complement strand
CAGGGGAGCTCAGCTGACTGCATTTGTTCTTCTGTCCAGGTAACGGGCTAACGGCCTTTGGTCACCACCTTTAACCAACCCAACACACACATGTACCCAGCCGGTTACTCAGCGACTCCTGTCAGAAGAAACAGAATACGGACGTTTAAGAAGAAGAGAGCAATTCTGGATGTTTATGGAGTTTCTACATTTACTGGGTCAGCAGGAACCAAAGCCTATAAAAATACTACAGTATCAGTACTGCAGTACAAATACTGGAAATACTTCATATCACAGTTAGATTTAATGCACATTCACTGATTTAGTTCAGAGATTCACCCTGAGAAATGTTACGCATTTGAATCAGATGAACTGTTAAACTAATGACCAAAGTGCTGGTTTGTTTTCCAGGTATGTGATGGTGTGTTCCTCCACATATATGCTGGTTTGGGTCCATTTAGCCAATAGATGTCTAAACGTTCCACTGATAGAACCTGTAAAAAATGCAGACAGTGTTTGAAGTAGATGGGACGTTTTAGGGTCACAGAAGAAAAAAAAACACACCTGTCACTACGAGAATAAAGTTGTAAAATATTGAGATAAAACCTGTAATTTTATGAGAATAAAGTCGTAATATTACGAGAATAATGTTGTAATTTAAAAACAGGTGTAAAACATAATTTCCAGAATACAGTGGTACCCACTGGTCTGCTAAAATAGAACTGGAACATTCTGTGAGGTTCTACTTTCATTTGGGGTTTAAACACAAAGGCCAAATACTGAGACTATTAGCCCCACCCACCAAATACTGAGATTATTAGCCCCGCCCACCATCACTACATTAGTATTAGTCGTCCACTCCAACAGAAGTGAAAGTTGTTGCTTCGTTTGTTGCGTTCGCTGGAACTGGAAACTGTCGTCAACAAGGGTTAAGGCTGAAGATTTAGAAACGAGGACTGTTTATCGCAATATTGAGAATTTATTTACAAAATATTACAACTTTAATCTCATAAAAGTGCAACATTATTTTCATTAAATTATGAGTTTTTTCACATCTGTTTTTAAATTACGACTGTTTTCATAAAATTACGGGTCTCGATATTTTCCGACTTTGTTCTCGTGGTCACAGGTGTTTTTATTTTGGTATTTGGCTGTACGACGCCGTCGTATGATGGGACTAATATTCCTCTGGAGTTCAACCCGTTCCTTCGTTAACTCTTCCATTTGGACTGTATTCGTGAAACTTCAGCTAACCTGTGTTCAGGACTGGACTAGTCTGGATCAGCCTTTTACAGTGGAAGTGTTCCACCTTTAGAACGGCGATAGAACCGGTCCAATGTGGGCCTTCGTTTGACCCTGTTCGATAATAATTCTACTGAACTTTAAACACCATTAAATACTCTCAGATGGATCTGATCCAATCAGACACTGAGTTCACATTCAAACCACTGACGTCATCAGGACACGAACCTGGACTGAGTATTTGTACTTTTACTGCAGTACCGCTCTGAATACTGCTGGTATTCTAATCCTCTGACTGGACTGGAAGGACAGTTGGTTCTTTAATGGACGGTTCTTCAGTACTTTTAGTTTCATGTGAATTCTATTTCTATTGTGGGTCTTCAACTGAAAAGGAACCAATTAAATCATGGTTTTAATTGAATCGTACATTTGTCACCATTAAAACACCAGTAAAGAAAAACTACGACAAAACTATGACAAACTATGACAAAACTACGACAAACTACGACAAAACTAAGACAAACTACGACAAAACTAAGAAACTACGACAAAACTATGACAAACTACGACCAAACTACGACAAACTACGACCAAACTACGACAAACTATGACAAAACTACGACAAACTACGACAAAACTACGACAAACTATGACAAAACTAAGACAAACTACGACAAAACTAAGACAAACTACGACAAAACTAAGAAACTACGACAAAACTACGACAAACTACGACCAAACTACGACAAACTACGACCAAACTACGACAAACTACGACCAAACTAAGACAAACTATGACAAAACTAAGAAACTACGACAAAACTACGACAAACTACGACCAAACTGCGACAAAACTAAGACAAACTAAGACAAACTAACACACGAGGGTCTGTGGTTCTTTGGTTCTGAGGTGCAGGTTCTTTGGTTCTTTAACTTTGGTTTTCTTCTTCTGTCTCCAGGGAACGTTCCTTCGGTGACTCCATTGTCCACCTTCAGAACCTCTCTTCAGAACCTCTCTTCAGAACCTCTCTGTGGTTTATTTCTTCACTTGTTCTGTGCGGTTCCACTTTTCCACCATGACTCATTTGTCGGTTCTGCGCCTGTCGTCGAAGCCTCCGTTCTTTCTGGCGCTGATGTTTTCTGAGAGGCCCAATCCGATGCTGATGTTCTGAGACACCGTGTGCTTCGGGTTCCAGGAGACTCCGGTTAGAACCTGACAGTTTTACCCATCATGCCTTTCTGCCCTGATTCCTTCTGACTGTTCTGTTCTGTTTTTTTT
>NW_021941571.1:198284-338284 GCF_902148855.1 Sphaeramia orbicularis | reverse complement strand
TGTATGTATGTATGTGTGTATGTATGTATGTGTGTATGTATGTATGTATGTGTGTATGTATGTATGTATGTGTGTATGTATGTGTGTATGTATGTATGTATGTGTGTGTGTGTATGTATGTATGTATGCATGTGTGTATGTATGTGTGCATGTATGTATGTGTGTATGTATGTATGTGTGTATGTATGTGTGTATGTATGTATGTGTGTATGTATGTGTGTATGTGTGTATGTATGTATGTGTGTATGTATGTATGTGTGTATGTATGTGTGTATGTATGTATGTGTGTATGTATGTGTGTATGTGTGTATGTATGTATGTATGTATGTGTGTATGTATGTATGTATGTATGTATGTATGTGTGTATGTATGTGTGTATGTATGTATGTGTGTATGTATGTGTGTATGTGTGTATGTATGTATGTGTGTATGTATGTGTGTATGTATGTATGTGTGTATGTATGTGTGTATGTGTGTATGTATGTATGTATGTATGTGTGTATGTATGTATGTGTGTATGTATGTGTGTATGTGTGTATGTATGTATGTATGTATGTGTGTATGTATGTATGTGTGTATGTGTGTATTTAACATATTTATTTCCTGACTGGTTTCTTGGAACCTGTTGAATATGCCTGAACTGTTATTATGAATGAGGACATACGTCACATCCTGTGACATGTGGGAGGCTGCGCCATTTTGAACTTACAAAGCTATCGGTTGCTATGGGCAACAGCACAGCACAGAGGTGCAGGAGAGAGCCGAAGGAATCCACATTTACAAAAAAAAAAGTATAAGGCGGTGGTGAAAGCAAGAGGTCCGTCTGGAGAGAAGCAGAACACGAGTGTTCAGGACAAGTATTTGGAGAAGATCAGACCCTACCAGGGTTCACCAGGTCCAACTGGTCTAGGATCTGGACTCTGCCCCCCTGGACCTACATGCACTTAGTTCAGTATGTGGGTTTGGCAGAAGGTAGGACACAGCGGAAGGATTTAAAGAAATTTCAGTTGGTTTGTTTTAATTGGAACAGTTTTGCTTTTTTTTTTTTTTTTTAATTTTAAATTGTAACAGTTTTTTTGTTTTTTAAATGGGAAAAGTTTATTATTTGTTTTTAATTTGGAACAGTTTATTTATTAATTTTAAAAATTGGAACAGGTTTTTTTTTCTGTTTTTTATTGGAACATTTTTTTTTTTTTAACTGAAACAGGGTTTTGTTTATTTGAACAGTTTTCTTTAATTGGAACAGTTTTGTTTTTTTTTTCAACTGGAACAGTTTTAATCGCAGCTGTCTCAGCCATCTTCAATCAGACAGATTTTACAGACATTTTACAAAAACCATGAACACTGTTATGGGACTGTTGGCGCCTGTAAGTTCAAAATGGTGAAATGGGGCGGGGCCACTGGTCGTTCCATCATCTCCTCCGTCCTATGGTGTCTGCTGTTTGTGTGATGAACACAGTATGTAGTGAATGTGTGTGTGTGTGTGTGTGTGTGTGTGTGTGTGTGTGTGGGGTGTTCAGGGCTTAAATATTCACACATTTGAACCGACGCTCTCAGTGTTTGATCAAAGTTAAACAGAAGTTTGTTGTAAATGTTGTTTTCTGTCGACAGATCAAGCTGGCGTTCTTTGTGGCTATAGTGGGCGTGGTTTTGACGGTTCTGGGCGTGGGGACAGAGTTCTGGGTGGAGATGGCCCCCCCGAAGCATTTCTACAACAACCAGGTGAAGCCAAAGCCCGGGGTGTTCATGGATCTGAACCCTGGTCTGGGTCGGTCCAGTTGGACTGATGATGCCTTCAGGTGCTGTCGGGAAAATGGGCCTTTACAGCTGGGAATTTGAAATTCCCAGTGCGTTGTGTTCAAGTGCTTTTGTTGTAGTGAAGTGAAAAATGTGTGAAACACAGTTTATAGTGACCTGATACTACAGGTGTACTGTAGAGCAGCTGAAACAGCTGAAACAGTGGCCGTCTGTCTTCCTTCCTTTCTCTTCCTTCCTTCCTTTCCTTCTTTCCTTCCTTCCTTTCCTTCTTTCCAGTCCAACCCACAGTTGGATCAGTGACAGTGGGCGGACACACTGGGTTTATACAGAATTAAATTATACAGAAAATCAACAAAAACTCATGAAACTAGTATTTCCTGTAATTCCTACAGCACATGAAGGCAGCATTAGTTGTCAAGGAGCTGTAGCAGCACTAGTGGGTGGAGCTTTACTAACTCCGCCTCCTGTGGTTGTGGCGCAGACCTGTCTGACCGCCCACCTGGGTCTGTGGAAGGGCTGCACCAAGACGCTGTGGGTGAGCGACATCGACCCGGAGAGAGAGAGCTGTGGACCTGCTGAACTGCCTGGAGGTGAGGGGGGGGGGGGGGGGGGGGGGGGGGTGGGGGCTGTGAGTAGGAACAGACCAGGACTGGGTGGACCTGCTGGGCTTCAGGGTCCAGGACTGGGTGGACCTGCTGGTCCTCAGGGTCCAGGACTGGGTGGACCTGCTGGTCCTCAGGGTCCAGGACTGGGTGGACCTGCTGGTCCTCAGGGTCCAGGACTGGGTGGACCTGCTGGTCCTCAGGGTCCATTTCAGCCCAGTTTTAAAGGGACGTAACATCATCATCATCTTCAAGCTCATGAATGAGTTGAACGGATGTTTGGGATTTGAACCAACAACCTGAGTTTGATGAGTTCAACACAAACATTTAGACCCATTTGAAAAAAGAGGCTTTTCTGCAGTTATTAACATGACGTCTACCCCCCCCACCCCTCCTCCTCCTCCTCCAGATTCCAACTGTACCTACTTCAAGTTCTTCACCACTGGGGAAAACATCGTCCTGTTTCAGAAGACGACACAGAAAAGTGAGTCTATTCATGTCAGCTGATGTTTTAGCCCCACCCCCTCCATCCTCCTCTTCCTCACTTTCCTCTTCATCTGCTCCTTCAAGGACTGATAGTAGACGACAAACAAAGCCAGGAGGCGTTCAGGGACCAGTAGTAGACCCCAAACACATGTCAAAGCGGTCATTTCTCTTCTTTCATCTGTTTTTATTATTGACATTAAACAGAAACATTAAAGTTATTTCACATGATCCTTTTCTTTCAGGTCCAGATTTTGATTAAATATAAATGAGCAGATTCGCTGTCAAACAGGGTTTATTGTTAAACCAACAGGTTTCATTTGACTTTATTTCATTCATGAAGTTTCCAGTCGTTTCCACTTGAATCCATTTAACCCTTTGTGGGTTTGAGTGTTCCCACAGTTCATTGTTTTTATGTTTTAATGGTTAAAACTTGTGTTTTTACAGTGGATTCATTCAATAAAGGGTTGATTAGTAACAACAGGTTCAGACCGGTCTGACCCACTTTGGACCCTGGTCTGAATCCACAGTCTGGACCCACTTTGGACCCTGGTCTGACCCCAGTTAGATCCCAGTCCCACCCCGGTCCAGACCCTGGTCCAGACCCTGGTCCAGACCCTGGTCCAGACCCCGCTCTGATGTGTGCGTGTCCTTGCAGACCTGAACGTGGCGGCGGCCATGTTGGCGCTCTTCAGCCTCTTCCTGATGGTCATGGGCGCCGTCTGCATCACCATGTCTCTGAGTAAAGAGATCCTGTTCTTCCTGAAGCCGGCGTCCGTCTGCTTCATCCTGTCAGGTCAGTAACCGTGGTGATGGCGGCGCGCTGACAGGCGGGCGGGCCTACCTTTGACGTGTCCCCGGTCTCCCTCAGGTGTGCTGGTCCTGCTGTCCCTGCTGGTCTTCCATCAGTCCGTCCTGGCCTTCCTGTCCAGCGACCACAGCGTCCCCCTCCACCACGAGCTGTCCTGGTCCGTGTCCTGCGTGGGCTGCGCGGGCGCCGTCCTCATCGTGGGCGGGGTCCTGTTCCTGCTGCTGGCGCTGCCCGTCAGTCCCTGGCGCCGCTGTCTCCCTCAGAAGGACGGCGCCAGCTAGTGGCCCGGAGGGGGCGTTGCACTTTACCCCCCCTCCGATACTGAGTCGGGGGTGGGGCGGGTGGGGGGCGTGTCCTAAAGATGACCCGGCAAACAGACGACTTCTGTGGATTTGGACACAGACGGCGGCAAATTAGAGTCTTAGCGAGGTGTGGGACCATCCCTACCTGATCAACGAAGACGTACGAAACCCAGGAGGACAGACAGGAAGTGGACGACAGGAAGTGGACAGCTGACAGGAGGTGGACGACAGGAAGTGGACGAATGGAAAAGTGTGTTAACATTTAAAGTGACAGATGTTGGTAAAGGTCCTCATGTGACCCCTGTGGTGTCCAGGTGAACATATCAAACACACTTCCTGTTATTAAAGCTCACATTATTTTACAGTCCTTCATTTGTGTTTGATTGTTTACATTCTGATCCGTCCACTAAATCCATCCCATAATAAACAGAGTTAAAGGCCTACACTAACACCCTTCGACCAAGTGAGTACAAATACACACTGACACACTGAACATTTGAACCAATAATAATAATAATTTGAACCAGTGTTGGAGTGAATCACTGACAGAAGGAAAAAATAAACAAATAAATAATAGAATTTATATGAAGAATATTGGAAAATAACTTTTGTGTGTTTTACATTAAAAATCTGGTTTGTTTCCATTAAAAACATGTCATTTAAAGAGTTCAAATGTGACAGTTTCTGTTTTTGGTATTTTTGTTTAAGGATCAAGTTGATGAAAAAAAAAGTAAGAAAACGTGAGTTTAAAACAAACTGAATTAAAAACACTGACATTCGAACCCATCTGTGCATATTATGGGATGTCCTCTGATACCAAAGGGTTAAAGCTGTTTGGAATCATTTCATCCTGTTCTTCAAACATTTAAGGAAACACCAACACTTTCATTTTGGACGATGAAACAAATTCTGCTGAAGTTTCTGTGACGAGTTGGAAAGAACTGTCCTGGTTCAACTTCAACTGTTTCTACTGAAGAGTTTGGAACCGATACAGAGTCAGTTCATTCAATACGACTCCGACAACTCCTTTGACTCCTACAAGTCCTTTGAATCCTACAACTGCCACAACTCCTTCAGCTCCTTCCACTATGACTCCTTTGACTCCTTCGACTCCTACAACTCCTTCAAATCCTACGACTCTTTCGAATCCTACGACTCCTTCAACTCCTACGACTCTTTCGAATCCTACGACTCTTTCAACTCCTACGACTCTTTCGAATCCTATGACTCCTTCAACTCCTACGACTCTTTCGAATCCTACGACTCTTTCAACTCCTACGACTCTTTCGAATCCTACGACTCCTTCAACTCCTACGACTCTTTCGAATCCTACGACTCTTTCGACTCCTACAACTCCTTCAAATCCTACGACTCTTTCGAATCCTACGACTCCTTCAACTCCTACAACTCTTTCGAATCCTACGACTCCTTCAACTCCTACGACTCTTTCGAATCCTACGACTCCTTCAACTCCTACGACTCTTTCGAATCCTACGACTCCTTCAACTCCTACAACTCTTTCGAATCCTACGACTCCTTCAACTCCTACGACTCTTTCGAATCCTACGACTCCTTCAACTCCTACGACTCTTTCGAATCCTACGACTCCTTCAACTCCTACGACTCTTTCGAATCCTACGATTCCTTCAACTCCTACGACTCCTTTGAATCCTATGACTCCTTCCACTTCTATGACTCCTTCCACTCCTATGACTCCTTCCACTCCTACAACTCCTATGACTCCTTCGAGTCCTACAACTCCTTCCACTCCTACAACTCCTGCAACTCCCATGACTCCTACAACTCCTGCGACTCCTATGACTCCTTAAACTCTTTCGACTTCTGTGACTCCTATGACTCCCACGACTCCTACCATTCCTACGACTCCTACAACTCCTTTGACTCCTTCAACTCCTGCGACTCCTTTGACTCCTACAATTCCTATGACTCCTTCGACTCTTACGATTCCTATGACTCTTTTGACTCTTACAACTCCTTTGACTCCTTCGACTTCACCAACTCCTTTGACTCCTATGATTCCTATGACTCCTTTGACTCCTTTGACTCCTGCGACTCCTTTGACTCCTATGACTCCTTCGACCCCAATGATTCCTATGACTCTTTCGACTCCTTTGACTCCTACGATTCCTATGACTCCTTCAATTCCAATTATCCTTTGACTCCTTCAACTCCTATGACTCTTTCAACTCCTACAACTCCTTTGACTGCTTCAACTCCGGTGACTCCTTCAACTCCACTGACTCCTTTGACACCCTACAACTCCTTCGACTCCTACAACTCCTTCGACTCCAATGATTCCTACGACTCCTTCAACTCCTACGACTCCTTCGACCCCTACAACTCCTTTGACTCCTTCAACTCCTTTGACTCCTATGATTCCTATGACTCCTTCAACTCCTACAACTCCTGTGACTCCTACGACTCCTATGATTCCTATGACTCCTTCAACTCCTTTGACTCCTTCCACTCCACCGACTCCTTTGACTCCTGTGACTCCTTCAACTCCTATGACTCCTTTGAACTGGTTCTGTTGTGTTCTGTTCAATGGTTCTGTTGTGTTGTGGATTCTGCCTCCTGGTTCTGTTCCCTGGTTCTCTACACGTCTGTGATCTGTTTTCTGGTTCTCCTGGTTCCCTTGGTTCTCTTGGTTCTCCTGGTTCCCTTGGTTCTCCTGGTTCTCCTGGTTCCCTTGGTTCTCCTGGTTCTCCGTCTGCGTCCTCCTCCTTCCCTCCTGTGAATTGCACCCACGCTGTTTGGCGCCGTCCTGCGTTCTAAAAATAGAGCGTGTCCGATGGGTCTGACGCAGCAGCAGAAACACAAGCCGCCTCCGCACGCGCTCACATCCACCGGAGCAGACACAGGACGCGCAGGAACGCACGGCGTATACGAGAACGCCTTCAGACACGATACACGGAACAGCGCCGAGTCCAAGACCTGCTGACCCGGGTCTGAGGCAGAACCTCAACATTCAACAGCCAAGGATTCAAGTCCACCAGTATTCACCAGGAGGAAAGAACCAAACACCCAGAACCAGAACCAAACACCCAGAACCGAACACCCAAAGCCAGAACCAAACACCCAGAACCAAACACCCAAAGCCAGAACCAAACACCCAGAACCAAACACCCAGAACCAAACACCCAAAACCAGAACCAAACACCCAGAACCAAACACCCAAAGCCAGAACCAAACACCCAGAACCAGAACCAAACACCCAGAACCAAAACCAGAACCAAACACCCAAAACCAGAACCAAACACCCAGAACCAAACACCCAAAGCCAGAACCAAACACCCAGAACCAGAACCAAACACCCAGAACCAGAACCAAACACCCAAAGCTAGAACCAAACACCCAAAGCCAGAACCAAACACCCAGAACCAAAACCAGAACCAAACACCCAAAACCAGAACCAAACACCCAGAACCAAAACCAGAACCAAACGCCCAAAACCAGAACCAAACACCCAGAACCAAAACCAGAACCAAACACCCAAAACCAGAACCAAACACCCAAAACCAGAACCAAAACCAGAACCAAAACCAGAACCAGAACCAAACACCCAAAACCAGAACCAAACACCCAGAACCAAACACCCAAAACCAGAACCAAACACCCAAAACCAGAACCAAAACCAGAACCAAAACCAGAACCAGAACCAAACACCCAAAACCAGAACCAAACACCCAAAACCAGAACCAAAACCAGAACCAAACACCCAAAACCAGAACCAAAACCAGAACCAAAACCAAACACCCAAAACCAGAACCAAACACCCAGAACCAAACACCCAGAACTAGAACCAGAACCAAACAGCCAGAACCAGACCCAGATACTCAGAACCATCTACCAACATCCCCTGGAACTTTTATTACTGGGAATGTTTCCACGGTAACTACGGAGCCTCTGAACGTCCAAATATGGTCATATCTGATGACCATGAAAAGATGATACCGTGCATGACCTCTGACCTCTGCTCCCATATGTGACCTCTGCCCTCTGCTACCACCTTCTGGTCTCAGAACAGCATGTGCACAGATGGAATCAGATAGAAGGCGACACTCTGTTATTGAATCCACCGGAAAGAAAACACAGGCGTCCAACGAATGTGAGACCAACATGTGGAGATCGACCGCATTTGATGAAAACCGACACAAAGACCTGAAACTCTGGCACCAACCCACAACTGGCAGGAGACCAGGTCAGACCTCCCACTGGAGACCAGGTCAGACCAGTTTCAGAGGTTCTGCTTCTCATGTTTTTATTCTTCTTTGTGAAATTTTAAAGAAATAAATGAAAACTCACCGACAAAACACAAACGAGTCCAAAAGATCCTCCTAACAGAGACCAGGACTAGGACCGGGACCAAGACCAGAACCACCATCAGGACCAGGACCGGGACCAGGATTAGGTGAAACTCAACAGAGACCAGCAGGGGATGAGGTGGAACCAGGTGAAAAGAATGAAGGAGATGACACAAACAGAAGTGACAACACAGGACAGACTTTTCAAAATAAAACAGGAACTGAAACATCTGAGTCTGTTTCCTCCTGAAAACTCATGTTCTACCTGAAGGACCTGAAGGAGGTTCAGAAGGAGAATCCAGACCGTCAAGGACAAACGTCAAACCGAGCAGAAGAACAGGGTCAAAGGAACGGGGTCAAAGGTTAAAGAAGCAGGGTCAAAGGTCAAAGGTAGAAAATGAAGTCTGGAGTGTGAATACCTAATATTAGATGAAAAGACTTCATTACCCATAATGCTCTAATTCAGTTTGTTTCCACCGTTTCTTTAACTACAGATGCTTCGTCTTTAATTTCCTCGACATTTTCTTCAGTTCGTTTTCATTTCGCTACTTTTTGCAGAGACTGAGCTGAAGTCGTGTGGATTCTTCGTACTTTCTTTCATCAGTGAGAAAATGAGGCTTCGGTCCGATTCAAAGTCTGTCTGAGGTGACGATACGTTCAAATGTAGTCCAAATAAAGTCCTGCAGTAAAGTCCACATGGTTCTGGTTTTTAAAGTTTAAATTCAACCGCTGACACTGAATCAGACAGGACACAAACAACTTCATATAGAACTTTATTGAATATATCTATATATGTTTCTATATATGTGTATATGCCTTGTATTTGTGGCTTGGTTGTATTGCTTCCCTTGGTCTCGGTCTGAGTGAACGTTTCCAGGTTTGTGTTTAAACCGCGTCAGAAGCAGAAGTTCTGAACAAGGAGCTGCTTTAAAATGGCTTTTGAACAGAATCTCAAACCTCCAGACATCAGCTTCGAACCGTTTCCTCCCGTTTCTGCGGCTCCGACCGACCCCCCTCTATGATATGTTAACACTTTTAGGATTTTTACAAGAAATCGTCTGTTTTCATTGACAAAAACGGAGCTCCTTGGTCAGAACCTGGACCTCTGAGCCCACACTTTATAGCCCAAAGATACAGGAAGTGTAGAAACAAACAGACATTCAGAATATCTACACATACACCACCCAAAGAAAGAGAGGAAGAGAAAGTCTATTGCCTACAGTTATCCACTAGAACAGTAAAAAACACCCAGTATTTAGGCTACGTTGGCAATGAAAAAAGAAAGAAAGAAAAAAATAATAAAAAGAACCTGAACACAAACAGGAAGAGGCCCAAAGAACCAAGATTAAACCAGGACGAAGAAAACAGGAAAAAAAACCCGAAAAAATCCAAAGTGTGTGAAGATTTTACAGAAAAAAAGAGGAAAAACTAAAAAAAAAAGAAAAAAAAAAGTATATTTATAACATTTATTCAACAACTGGAAAGAGATGAAAGGAAGAGAAACCGCAGGAAATTAGAAAAGAATGAAAGAAAGGATGAAAGAAAGGATGAAAAAATGAAAGGATAAAAGAATGAAAGAAAGAATGAAAGGATGAAAGAATGAAAGAAAGGACGAAAGAATGAAAGAAAGGATGAAAGAGAGGATGAAAGAATGAAAGAGGATAAAAGAAAGGATGAAAGAAATGACAAAAGAATGAAAGAGGATGAAAGAAAGGATGAAAGAATGAAAGAAAGGATGAAAGAAAGAATGAAAGAAAGGTTGAAAGAATGAAAGAAAGGATGTTGCACCACCTGAACAGGAGTCAATGAGGGTTAACCAGGTCAAAGGTCATGGGAACAGTGGACAGATGGGTTCTACAGTCCAGTTCCTGAGTTCCGTTCCACAGTTCGAATCCTTCACATGAATTCTGATGGTTGTGTTTGATGCCTGGTGGATGAGGAGGAGGAGGAGTGAAGGATGAAGATGGCTCATGTCGGTAGCCTAGTAGCATTAGCATTAGCATTAGCACAGTAAGAGCAGTGTTTGTACGGAGTTTATGAGATCAAACAGTCACTTTATAAACTGAGTCCATCCAGTCCGACTCCCACCGCCTCAGTGATTTAAACAAATACGGCACTACTGACTGAGTTTACGCCAAAACAAAGATCCAAAAACGAAAAAAGATCCAAAAACACAAGAAAACAGAAGATGTTCTCATTGAACATATGATGACGGACAGTTTCCCTTAAACACAAGTGAACGGCTTCATGTTCTGGGTCTGATGGTTCTGTTCTGCACATCTGCAGCAGAACATGGAGGAGGTTCTGCTGGTCTGAGGGGTAGGGTCTGGGCTTAGGGGGATAAGAGGGTCTGGGTTTAGGGAGGTCTGGGTCTGAGCTTAGGGTCTGGGCTTAGGGGGATAAGAGGGTCTGGGTTTAGGGGGGTCTGGGTCTGGGCTTAGGGGGATAAGAGGGTCTGGGTTTAGGGGGGTCTGGGTCTGGGCTTAGGGTCTGGGTTTAGGGGGGTTCAGGTCTGGGGGGTTAGGGGGGTCTGGATCTGGGGTTAGGGTCGGAGGTTAGGGGGGTCAGGGTCTGGGGTTAGGGTCTGGGTTTAGGGGGGTTCAGGTCTGGGGGGTTAGGGGGGTCTGGATCTGGGGTTAGGGTCTGAGGTTAGGGGGGTCAGGGTCTGGGGTTAGGGTCTGGGTTTAGGGGGGTTCAGGTCTGGGGGGTTAGGGGGGTCTGGATCTGGGGTTAGGGTCTGGGTTTAGGGGGGTTCAGGTCTGGGGGGTTAGGGGGGTCTGGATCTGGGGTTAGGGTCTGAGGTTAGGGGGGTCAGGGTCTGGGGTTCATCTAGATCTCAGTTCAGTCCTGCTCACGTGCGTCTGAACCATTTCTGTTCGTTCACTTGATGATTCGATCGGTGGACGTCCATACGCAGGTTTTTCTGTTTCATTGTAAATTTAGACAAAGAACCAGAAATGAAACTCCTGTAGAACACATCACATGTCCATCACATGTCCATCACATGTCCATCACATGTCCATCACATGTCCATCTGTCCCTTTGGTCCATCTGTCCTAAACTGTCCCATATTTCTATAAGTGTGTGTGTGTCCGTTCAGTCCCTGCTGTGCTGTTAGTTTCTTTCTTGTGGTCGACGTCAGTGTCAGTCCTTCCATCCACATCTGTTTGTTTTGGTCATGTGACTCCAGTTGGACTCAAAGCTCTTTCCAGAACAGTTTTGGGTCAAATACCAATTTAACTACGAAAGAACACCTGGAACAACAACGACAGCTATTCAGCGAAAAACTAGAGTTTGGGTGACGGATCGTCCTCACACCTCCAAAAAAAAAAAAAAAAAAAAAACCCATGAAGACCCACGTCCTCCTGGTCCTGGGTCTGTGCACGTGTTCTTCACAGGAAACACTGACGTTAACGAACAGAAGAAAGAACGAAACTGAGGAAAAACTGTAAAAAAAAAAAAAAGTCTGAAAATGTAAAAAGACCCTGAAAGAACCGGAACAGTTCCAGAAACACCAGCAACATGACAAGAAGATGAAGAGATGAGCGGACCGAAGGAGGGGGCGGAGCCCAGGGGACAGAGGACGTCCTCCTCCTCTGGGTTCGGTCCAGTCATAGGAGGGGGCGGAGCCCAGGGGACAGAGGACGTCCTCCTCCTCTGGGTTCGGTCCAGTCATAGGAGGGGGCGGAGCCCAGGGGACAGAGGACGTCCTCCTCCTCTGGGTTCGGTCCAGTCATAGGAGGGGGCGGAGCCCAGGGGACAGAGGACGTCCTCCTCCTCTGGGTTCGGTCCAGTCATAGGAGGGGGCGGAGCCCAGGGGACAGAGGGCGTCCTCCTCTGGGTTCGGTCCCATCGTTGGTTCGGACACGGTTCGTCCGTCGCATCACAAGGCGTCGTGTGGACGAAACTGTGAAGGATCGGAGACGTGCTCAGTCTGGATTCAACGGACGCAGGATTCTACACGAGTACGGTTTGAGCTGAATGAAAACTCCGCCCCCTGAGTGTAAACTGAATCTACCCCGCCCACAACGCCACCTGTGGTTCAGCCCTTTGAGGGAACACTGGGCAGATGGCGTCTACGAGCCTTCAGTACCATCATCATCATCATCATCATCAGTCATAAACATTTGAGGTGAAAAACACGTAAAAACCGTCTGAACATGTCCGATGTCACAGATTCATGAGACGATTTTAACGATAATTAACCACAATGACACACTTTGGGGACCTTCAGTCCAAATCTGTGCTCCAGTTGTTCAAACCCTCTCAGTTTGAGTGGGAAGGTCATCATAGATGGAGCAGATTTGACCTTTAACCTTTAGCTTCACCCCAATGACTGAGTGTGTGATAGCAGAGGTTTAGCTCCTCCCTCTGTTCAGACAGACGCTTTTAACTGGTTGAACTGAGCGGACGGCGGCGGATGATGGCGTACGGCAGCAGGCGGCGTTCATGTGTCCCTATGACTGACGTGGCCCTCTACAGGTCAAAGGTTAAACAGCGACGGTCGACCCTCAACTCAATGAACCCGACAACAGAAAACAACAGGACCAGAGCCTTCAACAGAACAGTTAGCACACTTCCAGAGCCTTCAACAGAACAGTTAGCACACTTCCAGAGCCTTCAACAGAACAGTTAGCACACTTCCAGAGCCTTCAACAGAACAGTTAGCACACTTCCAGAGCCTTTAATAGAACAGTTAGCACACTTCCAGAGCCTTTAATAGAACAGTTAGCACACTTCCAGAGCCTTCAACAGAACAGTTAGCACACTTCCAGAGCCTTCAACAGAACAGTTAGCACACTTCCAGAGCCTTCAACAGAACAGTTAGCACACTTCCAGAGCCTTTAATAGAACAGTTAGCACACTTCCACAGACTCCTGCTGTAAAACATGTCAGACTAAATATAAACGTCCTTCCTGGTTCTGGGGGTGGGGCCAATAGTTCCAAACATTCAGTGTTCCACCGTCTGAACACATTCATTTGTTTTTGTGCTGATCTACCAACTCCAGCTCTAAGGTGATCAGATATGGTCATCTTTCCACTGGTCCAGTCTATTTCCTGTATCAGTGTCATTTCTGTTTAAATTCTGTTTTCTTTGGTCTGTGTTTGTGTTTGGATCCATTTACATCTGATCCAACTGTTCTGTTGGGTTTTCAGCTGTAGTCCATATGGAACCACTAGAACTACAATGATGGAGGTTCGAAGGGAAGGGATCGTTAGTCTAAATGTGGTTCTGTGGGTTGGACTGGAGTTGTTCTGTTCAACCTGCTGGTGTTACAGTTATTATTCCGGAGTTAAAGGAGGACAAACTTCTGTGACAGAGTTTTTACTGAGTTTATGGTCCATGCTAATACTAACATGCTAAGTTAGCCTGTATGCTATCCTGTGGTTAATGCCTTACTGTGTGTGCTAACACTAACATGCTAAGTTAGCCTGTCTGCTATCCTGTGGTTAATGCCTTATTGTGTGTGTGAAAACGCTAACATGCTAAGTTAGTCAGTCTGCTACCCTGTGGTTAATGCCTTATTGTGTGTGCTAATGCTAACACGCTAAGTTAGCCTGTATGCTATCCTGTGGTTAATGCCTTATTGTGTGTGTGCTAACGCTAACATGCTAAGTTAGCCTGTATGCTACCCTGTGGTTAATGCCTTATTGTGTGTGTGCTAACGCTAACATGCTAAGTTAGCCTGTCTGCTACCCTGTGGTTAATGCCTTATTGTGTGTGTGCTAATGCTAACATGCTAAGTTAGCCTGTATGCTATCCTGTGGTTACTGCCTTATTGTGTGTGTTCTCAGAGCAGAACTTGGCAGACACACAGTGTTCATAGATAAACACTGTTTTCTGATTGGACCACAGTCCTCCAATAGGAAAACTCCAATGGTCCATTGTCTGTCTGCGTACCAGTCCAGTCCAATGACAGAATGAATGAACTGGTAAAGTTAGCACCACTCATGGAAATAGCCTATCCAAGCTAACACCAACCTTTAGCTTAAATGTCAGTTTTCACAGTAATAAAGTCAGTCCTTTCAGTGGCCACGCCCACTACTGAGAAGTAGAACACACACAACAGTACACACAGTAGTGACACGGCGGGTGGGTGGGGCTTATTTCAGATTGACCTGCTGTCTGTCCAATAGAAGAACATGACAGCGCTGGGTTCGTTTGGAACTATTCACACTGACATGAACCATGTGACCACCAGAACGGTGACATCAAAGTGTGTTGTAACTCTCTTTATATGGCTCTGAACAGGATGCTATCAGATTGGACCAATCCAATGACATCACAGTGGATTCATTCATCTAGCTCCACCCACAGCATCTGATTGGTTGGATGTCTTGGATATGATCATTGATTTCAGGTATTGAAATGACTGTTCTTTATCTGATCTGATGGTTGGTTTAAAACTCCTTCAACTTTAATTTGTGACAAACGGTTCTGCAGACCCCGCCCACTCCACCCACTCTGCCGCCGCCCTACGCCTGTCGCTGTTGGAGTCATGACAGTGTTTAAGGCGGCATCATGACTCGTATAGGATCAGCTGTTTTATGACTGTTGATGATGGCGTCTCAGTACCGAAGGCTCGACCCAAACTCCACCCAGATGTCACCCGCTCATCTTGCCCCTCCCCTACCTCCTGGACGCCGCCGTGCACTGAGCTCTACACCGGTGTGGTCTTCCTGTTCAGTGTGTCTGAGTTGCTGTCCCGGTCCCGTTTGGCGGTCAGTCGGTCCAGGGTTCCCACATTGCCGCGGTCCCGCTCCATGGTTGCCGTGGAAACGGGAGCCTGCGGGGCCGGGGCCGGCGCCGCCGTGGAGGTGTTGAGCGGCGCCGTGTTCTGGGCCGCCGCCGCCGCCGCCAGGTTGGACTTGGAGAGGGACGGGAGTGTGCCGCTGCTAATCACCGCCCCTCCCCCGCTGCCACCGCCGCCTCCTCCTCCGCTGCCACCACTGCCGCTGGAGTCCTTGGGGAAGTAGTTGTGGAGCTGGTACAGCGTGGCCCGGTCCACGGTGCCGTAGAGGGGTGGGGCACCACCACCCAGGCTGCCCAGCTTGGAGTCTCGGGATAGCGTGTACATGGAGATGTCACCGCCGCCACCGCCGCCGCCACTGCCACTGCTGCTGTGGTGGGGGTTGGGCAGCGTGGCCACGGAGAAGGGCGGGGCCGACGGCGGCAGGCTGAAGGTCTTGGAGACGCCGACGGGCGAGGCCTCCTGGGAGCGCGGCGGGTCGGTGGAGCGCGAACTGGAGCGGGAACGCCGGCGGAAGCGGTAACTGGGCAGGCGCAGCATGGCGTGGGTGGTGCTCTTGAACAGGTCAGTGCGTGAGCGGCAGCGCAGCTCCTTGTTCTTCTCGATGTAGATGTTGACGGCGAGGACGCCGACCATCTCAGCAAGGATGAAGGACAGACCACCGAAGTAGAAGGACCAGCCATACGAGTAGTGCCACTTCTTATCCTCGTCCTTCTTTGGGGAGATGTCGCTGAGCGCCGCCGAGATGTAGACGATGACGCCGATGATGTTACTGAGACCTGCACACAAGAACAGACCAGAACCTGAGACCTGGTCTGGACCTGGGTTTGAGACCTGAAGAACAGACTAGAACCTGAGACCTGGTCCGGACCTGGGTCTGACATCTGAAGAACAGACCCGAACCTGAGACTCAGTCCGGACCGGAATCTGGTCCAAACCTGGTTCTGTGACCCGGTCCAGACCTGGTTCTGGTCCAGGGATACACCGATGTATCATCTGTTGTGTTTTATTAATATTTATTCTAATATTTACCTCCACCAAGGAGGGTCTGTTTTTATCAGGGTTTGTTCATCTGTTTGTTTGTCAGATAACCCAAAAAGCTATGGGTCCATCCACAACTTTTTGAGTTATCTGACAAACAAACAAACAAACAAACAAACAAACAAACAAACAAACAGACAAACAGACGAACAAACCCTGATGAAAACAGACCCTCCTCTGAGGTAATGAAGCTTAACAGAACTGAATCTGCATCAAGTAGTAGTGTGTGTGTTTAGTGTAATTACATTCATTCTACTCTCCGTCATCCTCCTCCTCCTCCCTTCCTTCTTCTTTCTCCCTCCCTCTCTCCTCCTCCCTCCCTCCCTCCTCCCCTCTCCTCTCTCCTCCCTCCCTCCTCCCCTCTTACCTGCAGCTACAAACAGGATGCCTCCTCCTCCCTCCCCCTCCCCCTCCCTCCTCCTCCCTTCCTGCTCTCTCCTCCTCCCTCCCCCTCCCTCCTCCTCCCTTCCTGCTCTCTCCTCCTCCTCCCTCCTCCCTCCCCTCTTACCTGCAGCTACAAACAGGATACCTCCTCCCAGGATGACGTTGCGTTTGCTCTTGTAGAAGCTGCTGGAGGCCACACAGACTCCGCCCAGCAGCAGCAGGATGGCGCTGAGGATGGGGAAGATGCTGGAGGCCCGCACCACACCTGGACACAAACAGGGCGGGGTCAGGGTGGGGTCAGAGCAGTGTTAGTATCAGTGTTAGTGTCAGTGTTAGTGTCAGTGTCAGTGTTAGTGTCAGTGTTAGTGTCAGTGTTAGTGTCAGTGATAGTGTCAGTGTCAGTGTTAGTGTCAGTGATAGTGTCAGTGTTAGTGTCAGTGTCAGTGTTAGTGTCAGTGATAGTGTCAGTGTCAGTGTTAGTGTCAGTGATAGTGTCAGTGTTAGTGTTAGTGTCAGTGTTAGTGTCAGTGTTAGTGTTAGTGTCAGTGTCAGTGTTAGTGTTAGTGTCAGTGTTAGTGTCAGTGTTAGTGTTAGTGTCAGTGTCAGTGTTAGTGTCAGTGTTAGTCTTAGTGTCAGTGTTAGTGTCAGTGTCAGTGTTAGTCTTAGTGTCAGTGTCAGTGTCAGTGTTAGTGTCAGTGTTAGTCTTAGTGTTAGTGTCAGTGTTAGTCTTAGTGTCAGTGTCCGTGTCAGTGTTAGTGTCAGTGTTAGTCTTAATGTCAGTGTCCGTGTCAGTGTTAGTGTCAGTGTTAGTCTTAGTGTTAGTGTTAATGTCAGTGTTAGTGTCAGTGTTAGTCTTAGTGTCAGTGTTAGTGTCAGTGTTAGTGTTAGTCTTAGTGTTAGTGTCAGTGTCAGTGTTAGTGTCAGTGTTATTGTCAGTGTTAGTGTTAGTGTCAGTGTTAGTGTTAGTGTCAGTGATAGTGTCGGTGTTAGTGTTAGTGTCAGTGATAGTGTCAGTGTCAGTGTTAGTGTCAGTGTTATTGTCAGTGTTAGTGTTAGTGTCAGTGTTAGTGTTAGTGATAGTGTCAGTGTTAGTGTCAGTGTCAGTGTTAGTGTCAGTGATAGTGTCAGTGTTAGTGTTAGTGTTATTGTCAGTGTTAGTGTTAGTGTCAGTGTTAGTGTTAGTGTCAGTGTTAGTGTCAGTGTTATTGTCAGTGTTAGTGTTAGTGTTAGTGTCAGTGTCAGTGTTAGTGTCAGTGTTAGTCTTAGTGTCAGTGTCAGTGTTAGTGTCAGTGTTATTGTCAGTGTTAGTGTTAGTGTCAGTGTTAGTGTCAGTGTTAGTCTTAGTGTCAGTGTCAGTGTTAGTGTCAGTGATAGTGTCAGTGTTAGTGTCAGTGTCAGTGTTAGTGTCAGTGTTATTGTCAGTGTTAGTGTTAGTGTCAGTGTTAGTGTCAGTGTCAGTGTTAGTGTCAGTGTTATTGTCAGTGTTAGTGTTAGTGTCAGTGTTAGTGTTAGTGTCAGTGATAGTGTCAGTGTTAGTGTCAGTGTCAGTGTTAGTGTCAGTGATAGTGTCAGTGTTAGTGTTAGTGTCAGTGTTATTGTCAGTGTTAGTGTTAGTGTCAGTGTTAGTGTTAGTGTCAGTGTTATTGTCAGTGTTAGTGTTAGTGTCAGTGTCAGTGTTAGTGTCAGTGTTAGTCTTAGTGTCAGTGTCAGTGTTAGTGTCAGTGTTATTGTCAGTGTTAGTGTTAGTGTCAGTGTTAGTGTCAGTGTTAGTCTTAGTGTCAGTGTTAGTGTCAGTGATAGTGTCAGTGTTAGTGTCAGTGTCAGTGTTATTGTCAGTGTTAGTGTTAGTGTCAGTGTTAGTGTCAGTGTTATTCTCAGTGTTAGTGTTAGTGTCAGTGTTAGTGTTAGTGTCAGTGTTAGTCTTAGTGTCAGTGTTAGTGTCAGTGTTATTGTCAGTGTTAGTGTTAGTGTTAGTGTCAGTGTTAGTCTTAGTGTCAGTGTCAGTGTTAGTGTTAGTGTCAGTGTTAGTGTTAGTGATAGTGTCAGTGTTAGTGTCAGTGTCAGTGTTAGTGTCAGTGATAGTGTCAGTGTTAGTGTTAGTGTTATTGTCAGTGTTAGTGTTAGTGTCAGTGTTAGTGTCAGTGTTAGTGTCAGTGTTATTGTCAGTGTTAGTGTTAGTGTTAGTGTCAGTGTTAGTGTTAGTGTCAGTGTTAGTCTTAGTGTCAGTGTCAGTGTTAGTGTCAGTGTTATTGTCAGTGTTAGTGTTAGTGTCAGTGTTAGTGTCAGTGTTAGTCTTAGTATCAGTGTCAGTGTTAGTGTCAGTGATAGTGTCAGTGTTAGTGTCAGTGTCAGTGTTAGTGTCAGTGTCAGTGTTATTGTCAGTGTTAGTGTCAGTGTTAGTGTCAGTGTCAGTGTTAGTGTCAGTGTTATTGTCAGTGTTAGTGTTAGTGTCAGTGTTAGTGTTAGTGTCAGTGATAGTGTCAGTGTTAGTGTCAGTGTCAGTGTTAGTGTCAGTGATAGTGTCAGTGTTAGTGTTAGTGTCAGTGTTATTGTCAGTGTTAGTGTTAGTGTCAGTGTTAGTGTTAGTGTCAGTGTTATTGTCAGTGTTAGTGTTAGTGTCAGTGTCAGTGTTAGTGTCAGTGTTAGTCTTAGTGTCAGTGTCAGTGTTAGTGTCAGTGTTATTGTCAGTGTTAGTGTTAGTGTCAGTGTTAGTGTCAGTGTTAGTCTTAGTGTCAGTGTTAGTGTCAGTGATAGTGTCAGTGTTAGTGTCAGTGTCAGTGTCAGTGTTATTGTCAGTGTTAGTGTTAGTGTCAGTGTTAGTGTCAGTGTTATTCTCAGTGTTAGTGTTAGTGTCAGTGTTAGTGTCAGTGTTAGTCTTAGTGTCAGTGTCAGTGTTAGTGTCAGTGTTATTGTCAGTGTTAGTGTTAGTGTCAGTGTTAGTGTTAGTGTCAGTGTTAGTCTTAGTGTCAGTGTCAGTGTTAGTGTTATTGTCAGTGTTAGTGTTAGTGTCAGTGTTAGTGTCAGTGATAGTGTCAGTGTTAGTGTTAGTGTCAGTGTTAGTGTCAGTGATAGTGTCAGTGTTAGTGTTAGTGTCAGTGTTATTGTCAGTGTTAGTGTTAGTGTCAGTGTTAGTGTCAGTGTCAGTGTTAGTGTCAGTGTTATTGTCAGTGTTAGTGTTAGTGTCAGTGTCAGTGTTATTGTCAGTGTTAGTGTCAGTGTCAGTGTTAGTGTCAGTGTTATTGTCAGTGTTAGTGTTAGTGTCAGTGTTAGTGTCAGTGTTAGTCTTAGTGTCAGTGTCAGTGTTAGTGTCAGTGATAGTGTCAGTGTTAGTGTCAGTGTCAGTGTTAGTGTCAGTGTCAGTGTTATTGTCAGTGTTAGTGTTAGTGTCAGTGTTAGTGTCAGTGTCAGTGTTAGTGTCAGTGTTATTGTCAGTGTTAGTGTTAGTGTCAGTGTTAGTGTTAGTGTCAGTGTTAGTGTTAGTGTCAGTGTTAGTCTTAGTGTCAGTGTCAGTGTTTGTGTTAGTGTCAGTGTTACAGTGACACCACAGTGGACATTAGGGCTTAGATCTGGATCAGAACATGTTCATCCACCACTGAATGTGAAGACGAGTTAAAGATCTGATGAGGACAATCTGTGTCCAAACTCAGAGACAGACCAACCAGACCAAAAATACAGAAAAAACACAGAATACACTGTGTTGTTGTGTGTTATTTTGTGTTGTTGTGTTGTGCTTGGTGTGTTGTGCAGAGGTCAAACCCAGTGTTCAGTCTGTGTTGGACATAAAGCTGTGACATCATCCTGAACAGAAAGAGACGTTTACATCAGACACAGACGTACGCTGGACAGAAACACAATGGAATGAAACTGAGTCTGAGCTGAAAAGAACCTGGAAGAAACAGAAATACACACAATACACACACACAATACACACACCTGTAGGACACCCCAGACCCAAAATACACACAATATACACAATACACACACAATATAAACAATACAACCACAATATACACAACACACACACCTCCATATATTCATCCTCTTCTCTCCAACCACCACTGATCTGCACACACTGTACAACATGTGACGCCTCCACTGTGTGTGTGTGTGTGTGTGTGTATGTGTATTTGAGTGTATGTTGTGTGTGTTTGTGTGTGTGTATGTATATTTGAGTGTGTGTTATGTGTAGTGTGTGTATTGTGTTGTGTGTGTGTGTTGTGTGTAGTGTGTGTGTGTGTGTGTGTGTGTGTGTGTGTGTGTCACTCACGTAGTAAATACTCTGCAGCGTCCTGGTCGTAGTCGGCATCCTCTGGGAAATGATTGATCTGAGAACAAACGCCACGTTTCAAACCTGGAGGAAGAAGAGGAGGACCAAAGGAGTCAGGACAAGAAGAAAGAGAGAATGAACGAAAACAGAAAAACAGAACAAACGAAAACAGAAAAATAAAGAACGAGTGAAAACAGAAAAACAAAGAATGAACAAAAACCGAAAAATAAAGAACAAAAACAAAAAAACAAAAAACGAGTGAAAACAGAAAAACAGAACGAATGAAAACAGAAAAACAAAGAACAAAAACAGAAAAACAAAAAACAAGTGAAAACAGAAAAACAAAGAACGAACGAAAACAGAAAAACAAAGAACGAACGAAAACAGAAAAACAAAGAACGAACGAAAACAGAAAAACAAAGAACGAACGAAAACAGAAAAGAAGATGAAGGTGATGATGATGAAGGTGATGATGAAAATGACATGTGGGACAGATCTGATGTAAACCTGTTCTTCTAGAACCTGGAGGATCAGATGGACCAGGGACCCCAGGTGGATCTGTGTCCTCCTGGTCCTGGTAACATCTGTTGTGACCCCCCCCCAGTACCTTCCAGGCAGCAGATCCTCCAGAGCCCAGAGTGGGTCAGGGCTCCCGGGTCCTTCTTGTCCTTGCTGGAGTCCTGGTTCTGGTTGGGGTCAGTGCTGGAGTTGGCCGTGCTGTTGCAGATGAAGGCGCGGGCGTACAGCCAGTAGTCCGTCCCGATGGCCACGGTCATGAGGGCGAAGGCGGCGAACGCCCCCATGGTGGTCAGCAGGACCTGGATCCCACGCTCACACCACACCATGGCAGGACGGGGCAGGAAGCTCAGATCTGTGGACCAGAACCAGACCATGTTGATATAGGACCAGGACAGGGAGAACCAGAACCAGACCACTTTTAATATAAGACCAGGACAGGGAGAACCAGAACCAGACCACTTTTAATATAAGACCAGGACGGGGAGAACCAGAACCAGACCACTTTTAATATAAGACCAGGACGGGGAGAACCAGAACCAGACCACTTTTAATATAAGACCAGGACGGGGAGAACCAGAACCAGACCACTTTTAATATAAGACCAGGACGGGGAGAACCAGAACCAGACCACTTTTAATATAAGACCAGGACAGGGAGAACCAGAACCAGACCACTTTTAATATAAGACCAGGATGGGGAGAACCGGAACCAGAACCAGACCGCTTTAATACAGGACCTGGACCAGGACGGGGAGAACCAGAACCAGAACCAGACCGCTTTAATACAGGACCTGGACCAGGATGGGGAGAACCAGAACCAGAACTAGACCGCTTTAATACAGGACCTGGACCAGGACGGGGAGAACCAGAACCAGAATTAGACCACTTTAATACAGGACCTGGACCAGGACAGGGAGAACCAGAACCAGAACCAGACCGCTATAATACAGGACCAGGACAGGGAGAACCAGAACCAGAGCATGTTAATACAGGACCAGCACAGGAAGAACCAGAACCAGACCTCTTTCATACAGGACCAGGACCAGGACAGGGAGAACCAGAACCAGACCATGGAGACAAGAAAACGACAAAACTGAGATAGAACCCATCTGCTGATCTTCAGGAACCATGAAACCAGGACCAGGACCAGAACCAGGACCCACCTCAACCCTCCGTGGTCTTTCACACCCTTGGGCTGTTTCCATGGCAACGGAAATCCCAAAATAACAGCGACCACTGGTCCTCTGACCCTGAAACGGATCTGTGAGGTTCGGTCCCATGGGTCCGGTTCCACGGGTCTGGTTCCACGGGTCCGGTTCCACGGGTCTGGTTCCCATCAGTTTCATGGGTTTGTGGCTGAAACATGAACCTGGGACTGAATGTCCACAGGGGGAGGGGTTACGGGGAGGGGTCAGGTTCCATCTGCTTTATCATCCTGACTCTGAGTCCAGGATCCATGTTTGTATCTGAACTGGGTTCACATCTGAACCGGGTCCACATGGACAGACACGGTTCAGACACACAAACGTATGTCCCCTTTTGTCTGTCTTTGTCTCCTATTTTCTTTGTACTTTGGACATAAATCCTGATCCAGGATCAGTGAGACCCACATCTGTGTAAACCATCAGACCTGGACTGAACTGGACCTGATGGTTCTGTTGGTGTCCCGTCTGCGTGTTCGTTTGTTTTTCTCCGTCGTCGACTCCTCTGCGTCGGCGTTCGTCTTCCACCTCGTCTCGGCTTTGACACAAACACGACCATGACACTGACTGGTTTCCATGGAGACGGCAGACCGGTAATGTTCGGTGCTCTCTGTGCAACGAGCTGACGGAGGAGATGGAACCGGTTTGAAACAGGTGGAGGTCCAAACTGAGCTGGACCCAACCCAGATAAAAACCTGAACTGGTTGTGATCACTTATTCACACCAACAGCTGTTGAACCGCTCCGTCAGAACCCCCCAGGGCCAGGACCGGATTATGGAGGGAGGGGGGTCAGCAGGTCTGGTTCACACCTGGACCTGGATCACACCTGGACCCGGTTCACAAGTGGAGCCGGTTCAGACTGGGACCTGGATGACATTTGGACCAGGTCCACAGGTCTGACAGGTATCTGATTGTCCACATCTGGATGTCTATGTGTGTGTGTGTGTGTGTGTGTGTATGTGTGTACGTGTGTATATGTGTGTATGTGTGTGTGTGTGTGTGTGTGTGTGTTACCTGGGGGCATGTTTCTTCCTTTGCTCTCCATCTCTCTCTCTCTCCTCCTCTTCTGTTCTTCTTCTCCTCTTCAGTCTCTGTTGTTAGCTCCCTCTCTTTGGTCTGATCCTCCTCCATCCACCGTTTACCCTCTGATTTCCTCACCACTGCCTCCGCTACTGCTGCTGTCTGTCCCTCTGCTGTCTGTCCCTCTGCTGTCTGTCCCTCTGCTGTCTGTCCCTCTGCTGTCTGTCCCTCTGCTGTCTGTCCCTCTGCTGTCTGTCCCTCTGCTGTCTGTCCCTCTGCTGTCTGTCCCTCTTCTTCTTCTTCTGCGTCTCGCTCTGTGCTTCTTCACCTTGACCACTCCTTCCTTCGTTTCCTTTCCGTTCTGTTCCCTTCGATCAGCGTCTCCGCTCTCATTGAATTGTCATGGCAGAGATGTGAGCTACTGAAAAGGAAGAAAGAGGAGGAGGAGGAGGAGGGTGAAGAGCAGAGAGAAAGGAGAGAGAGAGAGAGAAGGAAAGAAGAAGACGACGATGACAGGAGGACGGAGCAAAGACCAGGACAGACAGACGGACGAGGAAGGAAATGGATTCTATTTATGAACGTGTCTCTGAACATAAGCATCTACAACAAACACGGTTCTGTAAGAAATGATGTCATTAAAACAAACAAACAAACAAACAAACAAACAAACAAACAAACAAACCCCGAAGCGAAGGTCCAAACCTGCATGTGCAGGTGGAACAGCAGAACCACAGAAGCTGCTTCACTTCTACACACAGATTTAAAGCAACAGAAAAGAACAGGCGACGCCACAGAGCGTGCTCAGTTCCATCACCATGGCAACAGTGAATTCCACAGTCTGTGCTGGAGCTGGACAGCGTCTGTGTGTGCGTATGTGTGTATATGTATGTGTGTGTATGTGTGTGAACGTGTGTTCATGTGTGTGTGTGGTTGAACATGTGTGTGTATATGTGTTTATCTGTGTGTACGTGTGTGTATGTATATGTGTGTGTATATGTATGTGTGTATATGTGTGTATATGTATGTGTCTATGCATGTGTGTATATGTATGTGTGTATATGCATCTGTGTATATGTGTGTATATGCATGTGTGTATATGTATGTGTGTATATGCATCTGTGTATATGTATGTGTGCATATGCATGTGTGTATATGTATGTGTGTATATGCATGTGTGTATATGTGTGTATATGTATGTGTGTATGTGTAGTTCAGGTTCTTCTCTCTTGTTGGTTCTTTTGACTGAAGGCCTGGACGTCACATATGATGGAAACACACATATATGAGCACATGACAGACAGATGACGGACAGATGACGGACAGATGACGGACACACGACAGACAGATGACAGACAGATGACAGACAGATTACGGACAGATGACAGACAGATAACAGACAGATGACAGACAGATGACAGACAGATGACGGACAAATAACAGACAGATTACAGACAGATGACAGACAGATGACGTACAAATAACAGACAGATGACAGACAGATAACAGACAGATTACGGACAGATGACAGACAGATGACAGACAGATGACAGACAGATGACAGACAGATGACGGACAAATAACAGACAGATGACAGACAGATAACAGACAGATTACGGACAGATGACAGACAGATGACGGACAAATAACAGACAGATGACAGACAGATGACAGACAGATTACGGACAGATGACAGACAGATGACAGACAGATGACGGACAAATAACAGACAGATGACGGACAGATGACAGACAGATGACAGACAGATAACAGACAGATTACGGACAGATGACAGACAGATGACAGACAGATGACGGACAAATAACAGACAGATGACAGACAGATAACAGACAGATTACGGACAGATGACAGACAGATGACAGATAGATAACAGACAGATTACGGACAGATGACAGACAGATGACAGACAGATGACGGACAAATAACAGACAGATGACAGACAGATAACAGACAGATTACGGACAGATGACAGACAGATGACGGACAAATAACAGACAGATGACGGACAGATGACGGACAGATAACAGACAGATGACGGACAGATGACGGACAGATGATAGACAGATAACAGACAGATGACAGACAGATGACAGACAGATGACAGACAGATTACGGACAGATGACAGACAGATGACAGACAGATGACGGACAAATAACAGACAGATGACGGACAGATGACAGACAGATGACAGACAGATAACAGACAGATTACGGACAGATGACAGACAGATGACAGACAGATGACGGACAAATAACAGACAGATGACAGACAGATAACAGACAGATTACGGACAGATGACAGACAGATGACAGATAGATAACAGACAGATTACGGACAGATGACAGACAGATGACAGACAGATGACGGACAAATAACAGACAGATGACAGACAGATAACAGACAGATTACGGACAGATGACAGACAGATGACGGACAAATAACAGACAGATGACAGACAGATGACGGACAGATGATAGACAGATGACGGACAGATAACAGACAGATGACGGACAGATGAGGGACAGATGATAGACAGATGACGGACAGATAACAGACAGATTACGGACAGATGACGGACAGATAACAGACAGATGACGGACAGATGACGGACAGATGATAGACAGATGACGGACAGATAACAGACAGATGACGGACAGATGAGGGACAGATGATAGACAGATGACGGACAGATAACAGACAGATTACGGACAGATGACAGACAGATGACGGACAAATAACAGACAGATGACGGACAGATGACGGACAGATAACAGACAGATGACGGACAGATGATAGACAGATGACGGACAGATAACAGACAGATGACGGACAGATGACGGACAGATGATAGACAGATGACGGACAGATAACAGACAGATGACGGACAGATGAGGGACAGATGATGGACAGGTGACGGACAGATAGCAGACAGATGACAGACAGACGACGAACAGATGACGGACAGATAGCAGACAGATGACGGACATGACAGATGACGAACAGATGATGGACCGATGACGGACGTGTGAGTCATTATTGCTGTGGTCAGTCTGCTGATGTCCATCTGTCCACTGTTGTCCATCCGTCTGTTCATGTCCATCCGTCCGCTGGTGTCCATTCATCCGCTGGTGTCCATCCGTCTGCTGGTGTCCATCCATCCGCTGGTGTCCATTCATCCGCTGGTGTCCATCCATCCGCTGGTGTCCATCCATCCGCTGGTGTCCATTCATCCGCTGGTGTCCATCCGTCTGCTGGTGTCCATTCATCTGCTGGTGTCCATCCATCCGCTGGTGTCCATCTGTCCGTCTTTTGTGCTCCTGCTGCGACGTCTTCATCCCAAACATTTCCCAGTTTCAGTGTTTGACAAATGCACCACTATATCACCACCCCAGAGTCCCCAGGACTTAATGCCTTGCTCCATGGCGCTCCAGCACAGCGGCTGCTTGTGCACGTCCTACATTCGCAGGAGCGTCCATGTCCTGTGGAGACAATCCTCACACAGGAACATTAGTTTCTTCTGTGAACAGTTCCACAGAAGCGGCAGGAAACAGAAAATCCTCCAAACAAGCATGAGAGAGGACACAGCAGGACATGTGAGTTAGTCCCATTAAGGACAAGTTCGTCCACCAGGGACCGAGTCCAACCGAGTCCAACCGGTGACACAAGGAACCCACAAAAGACAGAGACACAGACATGAAGCCATGGACCAGAAGAGATGAGATGAAGACTAGAGGAGATGGTTCTACTGACTGTTCTCCCAGGTTCTTTGTCCTGTTCTTCCAGGTTCTGTTGACTGTTCTCCCAGGTTCTGTTTACTGTTCTTCCAGGTTCTACTGACTGTTCTCCCAGGTTCTGTTTACTGTTCTTCCAGGTTCTGTTTACTGTTCTTCCAGGTTCTACCGACTGTTCTCCCCTTGTTCTACTGACTGTTCTCCCAGGTTCTACTGACTGTTCTTCCAGGTGTTAAAAGTTGGTTCTTCTGTTTCATCCATCAGAACATGGACAGTCGTCGTCCTCCTCCTCCAGAACATTTGTTCCACTGTCGTTTTTTTTTTTTTTTGTTTGGAACACTTTTGTTCTTTGTTTTGGAGAACATCAGTCCAATCTCCCACAGAACTGATGTGGAGGCGCAGACACAAACAGCTAGAGGTCTAGAACCGCTCACCTGTTCTGGTTCCTCTATAAAGGTGGACTGTTCTGGTTCTGTTGGGTCCACTCTTTATGGTTCCAGTCCATCAAACCTCTGGGCCTGTGTTCAGCATAATCCTCCTGGTGTGGTTTTGTCTTGGTCCTGATTGGCTCAGAGTGTTGATGTTCTGCACATGTGACCTGTTTGTTTGAGGCCTTGAAGCAGAACCAGAACCAAAACCAGAATCCAAAAAGTGGGTGGAGTTTAATCTGTTTCAACCTGATGTTAGAACTCATATAAATATAGACTTTGAACTAGAGTTGGATCTGAACATGAGAAGATTTACACGGGTTTGTTCACAACAACTGCAATACAAAATATTGAGGGGGAGGGGTTAAGGTTAAGGGTTAGGGGGTAGGACTAGGGTTAGGGGGTAGGGTTAGGACTATGGTTAGGGAGTAGGACTAGGGTTAGGGGGTAGGACTAGGGTTAGGGGGTAGGGTTAGGACTAGGGTTAGGGGGTAGGACTATGGTTAGGGAGTAGGACTAGGGTTAGGGGGTAGGACTAGGGTTAGGGGGTAGGGGGTAGGACTAGGGTTAGGGGGTAGGACTATGGTTAGGGAGTAGGACTAGGGTTAGGGGGTAGGACTAGGGTTAGGGGGTAGGGTTAGGGGGTAGGACTATGGTTAGGGAGTAGGACTAGGGTTAGGGGATAGGACTAGGGGTAGGGGATAGGACTAGGGGTAGGGGGTAGGACTAGGGGTAGGGGGTAGGACTAGGGGTAGGGGGTAGGGTTAGGACTAGGGTTAGGGGGTAGGGGTTGGGGTCAGGGTTAGGACTTGGGGTAGGGGGTAGGACTAGGACTAGGGGTTAGGGTTAGGGGTGGTTCTGGTCCAACAGCTGTTCCCTCCAAATACCCATGATGCACCACACAGGTGAGCGCTGCAGCTCAGACTAATGATTGGCTTTCTGTCAGGAACATGGGGCGTAAACCAATGTGTTTGATTGACAGGTCTGTGAACACACAGACACGCCTCCATCCGATCCATGTCCAAACACTTCCACCAAATGCATCATGGGTATTAAAGCTCAGCTCTGACCATGATGAGACTTTCAATCAGATGCATTTGGTTCTGAGTCGGACCTGAATAATTACCCAGAATGCATCTGAGTCCAGCCTTTGTGTTGTTACATAATTAGTGGTTTGGTCACATGACTAATGTGAGTGTGACTCATGTTTAGTATAAAGGACGTCATGTTGACACCAGCTGGTTTCCACGGCAACAGCACAGGAACATTCACCCAGGACCCAGTTCACAGCCTCCGTCAGAACCAGGGTCTGGACTCCAGGGACTGGACTCCAGGGTCCAGACTCCAGGGTCCGGACTCCAGGGTCCGGACTCCAGGGTCCGGACTCCAGGGTCTGGACCTGGAGGTAAATATGAGACCTACTCTGTCCTCAGACACCTGGTCCACCTCCAGGTCTTCCTCAGACCGGCTCAGCTTCAGTCCAGGTCCTGCAGTCCCATTGGTCTACTTTCATCTTGGTTCTGTTGAGGTTATACCCACACCGTCCCTGGAGGTCCACATGAGTCTCCAGAACAGCCTGTCCACGTCTGGGAGCTCCTGCTGATGTCCCTGGTCCAGGTCCAGTTCTGGAGCCCCAGGAGGCCTCAGTCCCTGTGGTCCTCTGGTTCCTGACCTGGTTCTTGACCTGGTTCCTGACCTGGTTCTTAACCAGTGTTCACACCAGTTTAATCAGAACCAAGGTGGGAGGACTTACTTGTCTTCATAACCTGGAATGACCACACCCACTGATGATGTCACAGTTCATGAGGAAGAACCAACGTGTCACGTTTGTCAGGAACCGTCACTACACGAAGCTCATAGAACCTGGAACGTTAGAGATCAGAGACTGAGGACGTTCTAACAGGTTCTGTTCAGTTTGTGTGGATGAACCCGTTCTACTTCAGTTCTACTCACAGCGTGAAGGTCAACGTCTACGTGGACGGTGTCTGATTCTGGACCCGGTTCAGGTTCTGGAACCGGTTCAGGTTCTGCTCCTCACAGCATCAGTTCTTCGGGGTCAAATGTTCTGTCTAAACAAAAACCAAACATCAGACCCAGAACACTTACAGAGCCGATCCATGTGCAGACCTGGACCTGGATGAGGACGTGGACCTGAAACCGAATCGGAACCGGAGCTGGAAGAGGAAGACAAAAACCAGACGGAGGCACAGAAGGAACCAGTCCAGTCCAGAACCAGCAGAACCAGGCAAAGCTTTATTGGATTCAAACTGAGAACAAAAACACACTCCTATTAGAACATCTGAGCTCAGGTCAGTCCACATCCACCTGTCCTTGTGTTCTATGTGTTCTATGTAAACAGATACTAGGTTCTATGTAAACAGGTTCTAGGTTCTATGTAAACAGGTTTTAGGTCCAGTATTTACACCCAATCTCAGCTAAATTCACCCAAAACCTGCCAAAATGAAGCGGCTGCAGATGCATGCATTTGCTACAGGGTGTGGACGCTCAGCTTTAGAAGAACCCAGAACATATGGAACGTCAGCGGAACCTCTGGGTCTGCCACATTTCACACCGGTTTGTAGAAAAGATGCTAACGCTGCCGTTCGATGCTACGTTTGTTTCCTTGGAATGAACCGCGGCTCTACACAGATTATTGAACTAAAAAACGGCTACAAACACGGCCCTGAGGCGGCGGTGGGCGGTGAAACGCTACAACACGAACCCGAATCCGAACCAGGACTGAATGGAACCAAGACGGGACCGCAGGAAGGGGGTCAAACTGGACACTGTCCATCTGAGACGGACGGTGGACTCTGGCATTTCTGTTTAAATGTCTCTGATTAAGACTGATCACATGGTCTGACCAAGTCTGAGGGCGGGTTGGGTAGGTTTTTTTTTTGAGGTTTTTTTTATTTTTTGGGGGGGGTTTGGGTGGTTTCTGGGTAGTGTTTTTTGGGGGGGTAGTTTTGGGGTGATTTTTGGGCAGTTTGGGGTTTTTTTTTGGGGGGGGGGGGGTTCATTCCTGGTTGGACAGGGGTTAATTCCTGGCTTGTTGGGGGTTAATTCCTGGTTGGATGGGGGTTCATTCCTGGCTAGATGGGGGATAATTTCTGGTTGGATGGGGGTTAATTCCTGGTTGGATGGGGGTTAATTCCTGGCTAGATGGGGGATAATTTCTGGTTGGATGGGGGTTAATTCCTGGTTGGATGGGGGTTAATTCCTGGTTGGATGGGGGTTAACTACCTACCTACCTACCTAACTATGTTTCTTCATGTATGTTCCGTGCAGCGCCACTTCACTGTCGCCTCTGTATCACGTCCTGATGACACATGAACTTGTTCTGTTCCAGTTTTTGTGAGTGTCAGTTTTCGTCGGAGGGTCGGTGTGGCGCTGACTCATCCCTCCGCCCCCTTCCCTCCTCATCTTCCTTCATCATCCTTTGTGCCCCCTCCCCCTCAGGACAGATGTGTGTTTGTGTTGTGATGAAATAGCTGTAAAGGCACCCACCCCCCACCCCCCCAATATGTTTAACCCACCCCCCCCACCCCCCTACGGTATATGTGGTCTAACATGGCGAGGCGCTCATCCTCATGTGTGTGTGGTAGTGAGGAGGGGGCACGGCGGAGGGCGGAGCCATCGGCAGGGACTGCGGCGGGGGCCCGCTCGGGTGAGGGTGGGGCTGTGAATGGGCATGAGCGTGGGACACCCTGGGGAGGGTGGAGGTGGCGGCAGGGTGCAGGGGGTGCGGGTACGAGGAGGAGGAGGACGAGGAGGCCGGCTGAAGCTGGTAGCTGGCGGCCGACGACGGGCCAGACGAGGAGGGTGTGGCCTGGGAACTGCCACCTTTAGGCGGCGGCTGAGGGGGCGGAGTCTGGTTGAGCTGGATGGAGATGTCGGAGGAGACGTCGGAGGCGCTGCGCCCCCTCTGCGGAGGAGGCCAGGAGTCCGGGTGCAGGAACTGTCCGCTGTAGTCGCTGCAGTCGGACATGCGGGGGCGGTAGAGGGCGGGGTGGGGCCGGTACAGCTCCTCCTCAGCGTAACGCTTCATGAAGAGGTAGACGGACATCACACCTGCACCCTGAGGACACACACACACACAGACACACACCTGAGTCAACACCTACCAACATCTGAAGGCTTTCAAACACTGATCAGCTGAGGGGTCGGTCCTTCAGCGGGTCCAGGACGCAGCCCTGGTGCATCCCAGACCACGTTAGAAGGAATGTGGACTCATCAGAGCTGACAATATAGCTGAATGTGTGATTGGATGGTGCTTTGTGATGCATTCAGGTACATTAGTCTTTCACTTTATTGCGTTTAAGGAGGAGAATCTCAAACTGAATCCATGAAGGAAATACTTGAACACGTCTACAGATAGACATCTGACCTCAGATCTATGCACTTTAGCTCCTATGAACAAAACAAACACTGAACCAAGGTTATTATCGTTAACCAAAATTAACGAAATGACCAAAACTAGAATTGAAAAAACATTTTCGTTAACTGAAATAAATAAAAACTATAATTAAAAGAAAAAAACATAACTAACTGAAACTGTATTGTGTGTTTACAAAACTAACTAAAACGGATAAAAATTTTGGAAAAATTCCCTTCATTTTTGTCTTTGTCAATGTCAGATTGATATGAAATCGATTTATTTGGCTCTATCAGTTTTGTCTGCTTTCACCATATGATATTTAAGGGTCCGTCACTTGTGTTCACTTGTGGTTTCCAGTCGTCTTCTGGTCCCCACTCTACCTGGAAACATGGAGACTAAAGCAGCAGAGTCCTGTCTGGGATTGATTTGAATACGACAACACAGAAGAAGAGAAAAGAGACCACTGAACTAAAATTCATACTAAAACTAAGCATTTACAAAAAAAATGAAAACTGATCAAAACTAGAAAACCTGCTCTAAAAATCAATTAAAATGAACTGAATTAGAGAAAAAAAAGTCTAAATTAAGTAAAACTAAACTATAATGAAAAATCCAAAACTATCAGAACCTTGGACTGAACTTTCACATTTGAGCCTCAGAAATCAACTCATCTTCAGCTGTGACGACCTCCTGCTTTGATAACGCCAGTGGTTCGATATGTTTGATGTCCAGCTGATGCATTCATGTTCAATAACTGTATCCTTTATCATCAGTCCAAAGGAAAACAAACTTTAGTGATAAAAACTGGATGTTCTGTGCATGTTCATGACTGGGTTTATGATGCTTTCATGAGTGCAGTGGGTTAGTGTTTGACTTTGTGGTTGTCGGTTTGATTCCAGGTCCCTGTTGGTGGCTCATGTGCAGTGTCCGTAGGGCCGTGGACAGATGCATGCAGCAAACACCGTCCTGTGGGAACAGTGTGTGTCCACAGCTCTGTCTGTGATGGACGCTGACACAGAGGACACAGCTGATGGACGGCCCTGTCACTTCACATCCACAGAATCCACACATTAGCTGGAACAGCAAATCACAGTCCAAAGCTCTGATGTACAAGACCCTGCCCCCTCCCAGGCTGCCGTTCGACACCAGTGGGACCAGAAAATTAAATAAATGCAGAATAATTTAGCACAGCGTTGACAAAAAGGCTCGACGCTCCTCGGCGGAATGAGCCATTATCCAAAATGTATTCATGTTCTCAGTGGGCATCTGCTCAACATTCACAGCTCATTCAGTATTCATCCACAACATCAGCGACAAAAACCCAATGAACCCTGGGAAATGTGAGAGAGAGATGCAAAAACGACTGTTTAAAGAGCAGAGACTGGAGAAGAGCAACAGCTGTTACAGATCTAGAACAGATAGAACAGAAGAGCAACAGCTGTTATAAATCTAGAACAGATAGAACAGAAGAGCAACAGCTGTTATAGATCTAGAACAGATAGAATAGATAAGGAAGAACAGGGAAGAGGAACCTAGAAGAGAGGGAGATAAAAGGAGGAAGGGGGGAGGAAGAGGAAGAAGAAGAGAGGAGGAAGAGGAGGATGAAGAGGAAGAGAAAGAGGAGGAGGAAGAAAAGAAGGAGGAGAGGGAGGAGAAGAAGGAGAAGGAGGAGGAAGAGGAGAAGGAAGAGGAGGGGGGAGGAAGAGGAAGAGGAAGAGGAAGAAGAAGAGGAGAAGGAGGAGGAAGAGGAAGAAGAGGAGGAAGAGGAGGAGAGGGAGGAAGAGGAGAGGAAGAAGGAGGAGGAGGAAGTGGAGGAGGAGAGGAAGAGGAGAACAGAGGAGATTAGAGGAGGAAGAAAAAGATGAGGATTAAAAACGACCAGATGAAAGAAGAGGATGATGGAAAGAGGAGAAAGAGGAGGAGGAGGCGGAGGAAGGAGCCCCTCCTCCACCTCTTCCTCAGGTATTGTGATCCAGATGAAGCTGCTGTCCTCAACTCTGGGATCCATTAACATTTATGAATATTGATGCAGGATCACAGCTCCTACGCACACCTGCACATGCTCAGTACGTCTGTGTCTGTGCACATGCTCAGTACGTCTGTGTCTGTGCACATGCTCAGTGGGTCTGTGTCTGTGCACATGCTCAGTAGGTCTGTGTCTGTGCACATGCTCAGTACGTCTGTGTCTGTGCACATGCTCAGTGGGTCTGTGTCTGTGCACATGCTCAGTACGTCTGTGTCTGTGCACATGCTCAGTACGTCTGTGTCTGTGCACATGCTCAGTGGGTCTGTGTCTGTGCACATGCTCAGTGGGTCTGTGTCTGTGCACGTGCTCAGTGGGTCTGTGTCTGGGTCTGTGTCTGTGCACGTGCTCAGTACGTCTGTGTCTGTGCACGTGCTCAGTACGTCTGTGTCTGTGCACGTGCTCAGTGGGTCTGTGTCTGTGCACATGCTCAGTACGTCTGTGTCTGTGCATGTGCTCAGTACGTCTGTGTCTGTGCACGTGCTCAGTGGGTCTGTGTCTGTGCACGTGCTCAGTGGGTCTGTGTCTGTGCACATGCTCAGTACGTCTGTGTCTGTGCATGTGCTCAGTGGGTCCACACTGCATTTGCAAACAGTGTGTGTGTGTGTTCATTCAAACACTAAAACATGTTGTGAATCTGAATTACATGAAACCAAACACATGCACACAGGTGGAAATATGAACCTAAAACACTCGTTTTTCGATATGAACGTGATCTGATGAAGAAAAGAGAGGAGCCCAGACAACCCCCCCACACACACACACAGCCCCTCCCACCTGCTCTTCCAGGTGAACCCTGATTGGTCTCCAGACCACAGACAGAATCCATCCATCGTGTCCTGGGTCGGACTGAGGTCTCCACCTGGACGGACACGCCCCTAACCCCTCCCCAGGGAGGAGTCCAGGAGGCATCCTCACCAGATGAACCTCTTCTATTGGCTCCTCTGGATGTGGAGGAGCAGAGGCTCTACTCTGAGCCCCTCCCAGATATCTGAGCTCCTCCCCCTATCTCTAAGGCTGAGCCCGCCCACCGTGCAGTGGAACCTCCTGTCTGTGTTGAAGCCATGACCCAGTTCTGTGGTTCTGTGGGTTCATGTCCACAGCTGAGGGTCAGAACACAGATCCACTGGTGCGTGTACGGCTTCTCCTTTGGCCTTAGCTCCGTCTGCACCACAACGGACCGCTTTAGTGTCCGCATCACTGCAGACTCCGCCCACACCCACCTGTCAATCACCTGCTCCATCCTAACCTCACTACTGAACAAGATACAAGATACTTAACCCCCCCCCAGGCAGGACTTCTTCCCTCCTTTTTTAATTATTATTATTATTATTATTATTGTTGTTGTTGTTGTTTGTGGTGCTGACAGACTCTAGTGTTTGTTTGTCAGTCTTTACTCCTGTATTTCCAACTGTATTCCTGCAGTTGTAAGTTCAGCTGAATTCTATCGTTCATATTCTATTAAAGTTGATCTTTTGTCTTCTCACTTTGATATTTGAGCGTTTGCTGAGGTCGAAGCTGCTTCTACAAACATTTGGACTGTTTAGTTTTGGTTTTTTTGGGTGGGGGGGTCCATGTGTGTGCTTTGTGTTTGAATCACCTCTTTGAGGAGGAAGGAGGAGGCGGCGAAGGCAAAGGACCATCCATAGTGGTAGTGGAAGAACTGTTCAGGCTCCCGAGGGCGATTCATCACCTCGTCATTGATGCTGGAGATGTAGAGGACCAGACCCACCACCAGACTGAGACCTACAACAGAAGACACACACAACTGAGACCTACAACACAAAAAATACACACTAATCTACCCCTCTCTCTCTCTCTCCCTCCCTCTTTCTCTCTCTCTCTCCCTGTCCCCCATCTCCTCTCTCTCTCTCCTCTCCTTCTCTGTCTTTCCCTCCGTGTTTTTCTCTCTCTCTCTCCTTTCTCTCTCTCTTCTATCTCCCCCCCCCCCCCCCCCCCCCGCTTTCTCTGCTTGTACTGTGTGTGTTTGTCCACCAGATGGCGGTGTTGTGGTGAAGTTAGAACCACAGGCCAGTGTTCCACAGATTACAGGTCTGATGTCTCGGCTCCAGTGAAATCAACCATAAACTGAAGCTTCGACTCCACGTGGGATCAGGAAGAAACTCACAGACCAACAGCTGATGAAGGTGCCAGATCAGCTGGACGACGTGGACCTGAACCAGAACCATCACAAATTAAAGTCCAACTGTGACAGGGACCTGGTTCTACTAGAACTCCATGTAGAGAACAGGCTGAGTGTTGACCCAGAACACTGAGGTCTGAGTTGATGAACAGAAAACATGTGAATATGAGGTGAGAAAAAACAGTTTTAGAATTCAAGCAAAAAAAAAAAAAAAAACACACACTAAGACCCAGTTCTGCTGTCTGCTTCATATGTTCTACTGTAGAACCACAGCAGGAAAGAACAACAATGTTCTGCACACATTGCATTCTTTTATTCACTGTGTTTGTACTCTGTGGTTCCACTGGTGCTGGTTTAAAGGAATTTAAAAAAAGGTGGAATGGATTCATTATATGGATTAAATGTGTCTAATACATGTTGAACATGTTATATACATATCTCTATCTATCTATCTATCTATCTATCTATCTATATCTATATCTATATATATATATATATATATATATATATATATATATATATATATATATTTATATATTTATATATGATAGCTAGATAGCTAGATAGATAGACGTGTGTATAGTTGTATTGACAATTTCTTTCCTGCTACTTATAATAATAATATGGATGTTTCTGTGTCCAGCACGTGTTTGTCCAGCGTTTGTCCGATCGATGTCCCGATGTTGCAGCACAGGAGGGCATTTGTACGGGTTTCCTCAGCCTTCACAGGCCTGATCGCTGCCAAACTCTCCAAATGAATACAAACATTACCTGATTATCTACTAGGCACAATTTTATGTCCGTATTCAAATATTGTGGGGTATGCTGGGAGATTTTAACAGGGTCCCAGCTCCCAGCTCACCTCGGACTGGGTCTGAGCTCATCACAGACCGGGTTCCAGCTCACCTCGGACCGGGTCCCTGCTCACCTAAGACCAAGTCCAAGCTCACCACAGACCCAATCGCTGCCAAACTCTCCAAATGAATACAAACATTACCTGACTACCTACTAGGCACAATTTTATGTCCGTATTCAAATATTGTGAGGTACGCTGGGAGATTTTAGCCTCTCATGCTATCGTACAATGGCACCATGGGTACAATGCCGCTAGTAGTGATAATAATAGTTGTTATTGTTGCTGAAATATTGGAATTAATAAAGTATTTTGACCCTGATCTGGACCCTGGTTCTGGCTCTGATCCTTATCTGCTTGGTCTTCCACAGACTGAAGTTCTGTCCTGGTTCTGTCCTCTCCTGTTTGGAAACGCTGCCCTATAAACTGTTCCTCTGTGACTGAACACCTGGAACTGGAGTGAGTCCAACACAAGGAAAGCAATCCAGTGGATCCGTGGTTCCTGTGTACAATCTGACCCAATCACCTCATTTTCTTCTGTTTGTTTTCTTTCTTTACTGGTTCTGAAACTTCAAACCACTGTACATGAAGTGAACCATGGTCCGGTCTGATCCAGATCCAGACCTCATCTTCTGGTCCCACCACAGACTGGACGTCTGGTCCACATCGTGGTCTGAAGGTCTGGATCAAAGGATTTGAACTTCAGTTAACTGGAGCCACCGTATGTTTTACAGCCATAGAAATATAGGATCCATGGGATGGGGATCCAGAACCAGTTCTTGTACAGAACTGGTTCCGTTCGATAGTCTGTTTGGTTGTTGGTTCTGTCCTCAGGTCATTTCTGTATTTGGGTTGTAAAGCCTTTAATGTCTACAGACGCCACCAGGACCATTTCCACCAGCATCAGAGCGACCATTCGTCCAAAGCCTCAGATCGACTGCGCTGACCCAGGCCTTGGACTACCTGGTCCAAATAGAGTCTGAAGGTTCTGGAGCGTCATGTCCGGTCCATTTACTGAGGAGATAATGGCAGAGTCTGAGGACGTGTCTTCCTGAGGACGACCAGACTCCTCATTACTCATTGTCTGATTGACATGTCAGACCTCCACCGTCCAGCCTCCTCAGCACCGCTTTGGAAGGAAACGGGGTCGGCTGTGGACCCAGAACCGCGGTGAGGCCCGACAGACGGGGACAGGACCAGGATGTCTGTCCACATCCAGTGTAACTACTGAAACATTAACTATATTTAACTACCTGCACTGACATTACACCGAAACAACACCAAAAACACAGAAAAGACACACAGTGAATGTTCTGCTGAACCCACCTGACAGGATGAAGAAGATCCCAGAGACGAAGGCCAGGATGGTCCTCTGAGGACGGATGTGTCCAATGTTACTGATGACAAAGGCAGTGAAGACGAACAGCAGGGACACCATGGGGAAGGGCGTGGCTGTCCGCACCATCTCTGAAAGAAACCCAACCACAAGACCAGGATTAAAGGAGGTTCTGGGATGGTCCGCAGGGTCTGGGATGTTCCGGGGGTTCTGTGATGACACTTCCAGAGCAGGGACACTTCCTGTGCGGGGACACTTACTGAGGATGTTGGCTGTGTTCTCTGTGGTGATCTCTATCTCCGGCTCAGTGAAATACTCGGATGCCACACATCTGCCCTTCTCTGGTCCTGAGAGACAAAACAGAAAGACAAGAAGTAAGGACACAACATGAGAGGGACACATTTATCAGCAGGTCAGGAGACGAATGGACACATTAGCATACGCAGGAAAAACAGAAAACCCACAGGTTACCATGGAAACCAACACAGAGGACAGACAAGGAGACAGAGGAAGAAGACAAGGAGACAGAGGGACTTTCAGGAGCCGGAGATGGACTTCACCATTAACTTCAAACCCAGAGGACACATGAAAAAAAAAAAAAAAAAAGACGACCAGGACACGTCTGTCTCCAACCACCATCCACCCAGAGAGACAACTAGGACCAGGATTCTGAAACAGAGGACATGTTTCTGAAACTTGTACCTATTATGGACTAAAATAACGGTCAATGAAGGTGCTTTTATTGAAGGTGAAATCAGAGTGAAGTCCAAACCAGTCTGTCCTCCTCCAGCTCGTCCTCTGGGTCCAGATCTAAGCACAGATGAACCTGAGGACAGGATTCAGAAGTAGTAGGCTCACATCTGACTGAATCTGAGCACACCACTGAAAACACACAATTCAAGTTTCCTCCTTCACCCTTCAGTTACAATATGATGAGAACCAATGACCAATACAACTGTTCACCTTTAACCCTTACAGACCCAAACGTCCACCTTTAACCCTTACAGACCCAAACGTCCACCTTTAACCCTTACAGACCCAAACGTCCACCTTTAACCGTTAAAGATGTTTCACAGCTGTTTCTGGGCTGTTTCAGGGCTGTTTAAGGGCTGTTTTAGGGTTGTTGCAGAGGTATTTCAGGGCTGTTTTAGGTCTGTTTAACGGCTGTTTCAGAGCTGTTTAAGGTCTGTTTCAGGGCTGTTTTAGCACTGTTTAAGGGCTGTTTTAGGGTTGTTGCAGAGGTATTTCAGGGCTGTTTTAGGTCTGTTTAACGGCTGTTTCAGAGCTGTTTAAGGTCTGTTTCTGGGCTGTTTCAGGGCTGTTTTAGCACTGTTTAAGGGCTGTTTTAGGGTTGTTGCAGAGGTATTTCAGGGCTGTTTTAGGGCTGTTTCAGAGCTGTTTCAGAGCTGTTTTAAGGCTGTTTCAGAGCTGTTTCAGAGCTGTTTAAGGGCTGTTTAAGAGCTGTTTTAAGGCTGTTTCAGAGCTGTTTAAGTGCTGTTTCAGAGCTGTTTTAATGCTGTTTCAGAGCTGTTTCAGGGCTGTTTCAGAGTTATTTCAGGGCAATTTCTGGGCTGTTTCAGAGCTGTTTATGGGCTTTCAGGGCTGTTTTAATGCTGTTTCAGAGCTGTTTCAGGGCTGTTTCAGAGTTGTTTCAGGGCTATTTCTGGGCTGTTTCAGAGCTGTTTATGGGCTGTTTCAGAGCTGTTTCAGGGCTGTTTCAGAGCTGTTTTAAGGCTGTTTCAGAGCTGTTTCAGGGCTGTTTCAGAGCTGTTTTAAGGCTGTTTCAGAGTTGTTTCAGGGCTGTTTCTGGGCTGTTTCAGATCTGTTTTAGGGCTGTTTCGCTGTTTTAGGGCTGTTTCAGAGGTGTTTCAGGGCTGTTTTAGGGCTGTTTCAGAGGTGTTTCAGGGCTGTTTTAGGGCTGTTTCAGAGGTGTTTCAGGGCTGTTTTAGGGCTGTTTCAGAGGTGTTTCAGGGCTGTTTTAGGGCTGTTTCAGAGGTGTTTCAGGGCTGTTTTAGGGCTGTTTTACGGCTGTTTCAGGGCTGTTTTACGGCTGTTTCAGAGGTGTTTCAGGGCTGTTTTAGGGCTGTTTCAAAGGTGTTTTAGGGCTGTGGACACACATTATGTAAAAACACAGCCTTATGTAAGAACTCAACTAAATGTCACCAAATCTGACTGGATTATGTAACACACTGTGAACCAGTCTGAGGGGTTTTCCTACATGGGGGGGTCAGAGGAGGCCACCTGTGGACCTCCAGACCAGATCCAGGTCCAGGTCCTGAGAGGTGTATGATGTGGTCAATGAGGACCAGATCTGACCAGTATGAGCTCAGAGGGGGAGAATGGAGGTTTCTAAAGAAGGAACCAGGACCATGTGATCAGCAGACGACGGCACAAAAGATCTGAGTCCAATGACACTCAACCTGTCATATAAATTAATAAATGACTATTTTCATCCATGATCTGCAAAAAAAAAAAGCAAAACTTGACAAAAACACGTCCAGACATACTAGTACAATGCTCCAGAACAGCACCTCCTTCACTATTATATACAATTATTTACAGAATTCACCTCTAAAACCTCTGTAAAACACTAATAAAGTCATAAAAATCTGCCATGTCTCTCACCGACTGCACACTGCTGCTCTCTGCTCCGCCCACTTCCACCCCTCCCCTTCCGCCAATGCAGACCTCTACCCTCATGTGTTCTAGACCAATAGAAAGAACCCAGTCTCAGATCAAAGATGACAGTTGGCTTCTGTCAGTGAACGGTTCAGGAGTTACAGTCGTTTGAATGACGCGTCACCAGTGACACACAGGTCTTCAAAGGGTTAATTAGGAAATTAAATTCACATTTGACTGGTTCCCATGTGACTCTATAGTCCCTTTTCCATTGACCCTCAAATTGCGTGAAAATAACTTGCACATAAAAAATTGTCAAATAGAAAAGCAACAATTTCACCCAAACTCTAGTTTTTCTTTCATAGTTTAATTGGTCTATGACCCAAAACTGTAATGGAAAGACCTTTGAGTCCAACTAGAGTCACATGACCAACACAAACAGATGTGGATGGATGTTAGAACAAGAGAAGAAGAGTTGGACCCAAACTTGTCTGTGTATGTGTGGACACAGCAGGAAACCACATCAGTTTAGAATTCAGTAGGAGACAGAGGGAGAATATAGAAGAATAATGAATATATCTGTAAACAAACATATTTACATTTGTTGCCATGTTTATGGAATGACATGTCGTGTCATCTCATGATAATAAATAAACTAACCATTGCATTTGGGATTGAATGGACAAACCAACATTCCACACTTCTGTTTTGAACACATTTATATAAATATGAAGACAGTTTAGCTCAAATGGACCAAAGGGACTAATGTTTGTCAGGAGTGGGTAACAGCTAACGCTATGTAAATGTCAGACTTGTTTGCTTGGTTCTGGTTCTAGTGGAAGGACCAGGATCAAACTGGAGTGGATGTTGAAGCGTTCATGGTTGGTTCAAAGTGTGTGTGAAAACAAGACTGAAAAGAGACGACTGACCTGCCACAAAGCACACCCTCCACAGGCCCGAGTGCAGCGCCATCTTCACCTCAGTGGTCTGGTTCTGCTGCAGGACCACGCCCTCCTCCATCAGCAGCCAATAATCTGTGGACACGGCAACGCCCACCAGCAGGAGGCCGCAGGCGCCGAACACCGATGACAGCAGCGTCAGCGCCCTGGTACTGAAGGAACTCATGTGGACCTGGAGGAGGAGCAAGAGGAGGAGGAGGAGGAAGACGAGGAGTTATGAAGAGGAGGAGGAGTTAGGGAGGGAGGAAGAGGAGGAGTTAGGGAAGATGAAGAGGAGGAGTTATGAAGAGGAGGAGGAGTTAGGGAGGGAGGAAGAGGAGGAGTTAGGGAAGATGAAGAGGAGGAGTTATGAAGAGGAGGAGGAGTTAGGGAGGATGAAGAGGAGGAGTTATGAAAAGGAGGAGGAGTTAGGGAGGATGAAGAGGAGGAGTTATGAAAAGGAGGAGGAGTTAGGGAGGGATGAAGAGTAGGAGTAGTTAAGGAGGGAGGAAGAGGAGGAATTAGGGAGGGATGAAGAGGAGGAGTGTGTGTGTCTGTGTGTGTGTGTGTGTGTGTGTGTGTGTGTGTGTGTGTGTGTGTGTGCGTGTATATACATGTGTGTGTATTAGAGCCTGACCGATATGAGATTTTTGGGGCCAATACCGATATTGGGGGCAAAAAAAGCTGATATACAATATATCGGCCGATATCCGATATTGGCCAATATATGAAATAAGAACACTGATCTACACAGGATATAATAATCTTATATTAGATAATTGGGGACAGGTGGATTAACAGTTGCATAAATCTTTATCTCACACAGATAATTTACACAACTTTCAAATGCAAACTATGCAATCACAAAAATAATTAGAGCAAAAAAATATGACTGAGCACACAATTACGTTTTCACTCACAAATTTTGATGTGTCTGCCTCACGGCACTACAACTCCTTATGTGGACTGAGGACTAAACTGAGCATGTGCAGAGTGAATTAGGTGAGTCCTAAGTTGTTCCTGATTGGAGTAACTGCAAGAGTTACAACTGACCTGTGTTACAACTGTAACCGGTCTCCCCTACACTATTAACACCCAGGCCTGTCTGCAGAATGAAACTGTGAGGGAGACAGGAAGTGCATGGACATGGATATGTGAGGGGGGGTGAATACTTCATAAAAGGGGGGGGGGCTTAGCGGTCCATCTTTGTCAGAGCGCGCAGTAGCGGTCCGTGATTTTTGCTGGGGTGGGGGGGTCGGAAAGAGGGGTGGGGGGGTAAGCAGTCCCTCCTTGTCAGAGCACGTGAACGAGTGCGCGCGGGGGGGGGGGGTAGCTCCATGATTATGATTGTGTGTGTGTGTGTGTGTGTGTGTGGGGTAGTGTCATTGTTCGAGCAGGAGTGAAAGTGAAACTAATTCGCTTTAAAGTTCCTCTTGTTCTCCGGGCAGCGCACACACACACACACACACACGCACGCACACACAGGAGCAGCGAGCGACAGAATCTCCGCACAGCAAAAAAAGTTAATATATCGGCCACATCGGCTACATATTGGCCTATGTTGATTAATTGGTGATACGCCGTAATCGGTCGGGTTCTAATATGTATGTATTTTTGTTTTCCTTAGTTAATTTGTTACATTTGTTTCTTCTCCTGAAACTGATTTCATGTGTTAAATTAAACGTAACAATTGTTCATTTGTTGTCGTCTCCAATAAACAGGAAATGCAGACAGTGAGACGGGATTTCAGATGTAGAACAGCTGATGGTCCAGGTCCAGGTCCAGGCCCAGATCCAGGCCCGGGTCCAGTATCAGACCAACATGCAGGACCAGCGTTGTTCCTGAACCCAGCTGATCCCAGTGCTGTCCCCTTTAGTCTGTGGACGACAGCCGTTATCTGTTTGGATGTTTTCTGCAGTGTTTGTCCCATGGGTTATGTAACAAACAGAGCTGCGAGGAGAAACTGCTTCTGACAGAACCATGTGACCCATCCACATCAAAGTACGGGTCAGGACTCAACTGGAACCAGGAAACAGGTCAGGACTCAGGACTAGTTGAAGAATTGTCCTTTTGTCTTCTTATCTTCATGACACAGGGCTTATTACCTCTGCCAAGGAGGTTATGTTTTTGCCAGTGTTTGTTTGTCTGTCTGTCTGTTTGTTTGTTTGTTTGTTTGTCTGTCCGTTAGTGTGCAACATAACTCAAAAAGTTATGGACAGATTTGGATGAAATTTTCAGGGTTTGTTGGAAATGGGATAAGGAAGAAATGATTAAATTTTGGTGGTGATCGGGGGTGGGGGGGCCCACGGGGGGGCCACTGATCAGCCTTGGCGGAGGTCTGCGCTCTCCGAGTGCTTCTAGTTTCCTTACTGATGTTCTCACATGTTTCAGGACTGTTCCATTAGTCCATAAAAACTGTTACTGAAGTTCCAGCTGCTGAAGCTCAGACCTGAACCAGACCTGAACTAATTAGACCTACTGTCATACATTCAGGAAATTTAAACCCAGCTCATCCATGGTAGTACTTCTGTAGTACTGGTACTGCTGTACTTCAGTACACAGTCCAAGTACTTTTTGAGGTATCTGCATGTGTTGCACTTGTACAAACAGTTCTTCTCATCACATTCCAGGGTTTTTTCAGTCTTCTGCACCGACAGTCTGGACAAAGACACAAACCAGTAAATAATCTGCACCGACAGTCTGGACAAAGACACAAACCAGTAAATAATCTGCACCGACAGTCTGGACAAAGACACAAACCAGTAAATAATCTGCACCGACAGTCTGGACAAAGACACAAACCAGTAAATAATCTGCACTGACAGTCTGGACAAAGACACAAACCAGTAAATAATCTGCACCGACAGTCTGGACAAAGACACAAACCAGTAAATAATCTGCACTGACAGTCTGGACAAAGACACAAACCAGTAAATAATCTGCACTGACAGTCTGGACAAAGACACAAACCAGTAAATAATCTGCACTGACAGTCTGGACAAAGACACAAACCAGTAAATAATCTGCACCGACAGTCTGGACAAACACACAAAGCAGTCAATCATTCTGTGGGTTTCTGCAGTTTTCTGCAGTTCTTCAGGAGTTTCACGTGAAATGTGGGTTTGGACGACGATCATCGTCAATGTATCACGCATTTCAGGGCCCGACTGGAGCAACGCCTGCGTTTGCACAGATAGCAGATGCCAAATGGGATGAGACGGCGTCCTCTTTGCAGCTTAAGTCTAGAGAAAATAAGCACAGCTCCCAGGTCACACAGGCCACAAACGAAACCAAGGAAATGGAAAATACAGCAACAGAGGACATGAAATGAACCAAAGATGAACGGAACAGTGTTTAGAGCAGTTAGATGGAATGAAGAGAGGATGAAAGAAGGAAAGAAGGAAGGACTGAAGGACTGAAGCCTCTTCAGTAGATTTTACAGACAGTGTTCAGTCGGATGAATCCATGCTGGTGGTCTGTACATGTTTTCACTGACTGGGTGGGCTGTTTCTGTGTTTACAAATGCTTGTGCTTTTCTTTTTGTAAACCTGGTCTCCCTTGAAAGAACCCCCCCCCCCCCCATCTCAATAGGACCCAGCTGGTTATTTACAGGTCCAATAAATACAATTCTCATCTCTGATCCTGGAAACATGAAAAGGTTTACGTTTGGACTCTGGACCAAAGACAGGCATCAGTCATCTGCTGGTTTTCACCCTCAGAAGTTCAGCGTGTCCGCTGGTGTTTGTCTGACCCAGTTTGTGTCCTCCATGACAGGTGTGATCAGCTGTTTCTGTCCACCTGACGCCATCCTCTGGTGGTTCTGGGAATATGGACCCTATCGATGAGAACCCAAAGGACAGAGCTGAAAAGTTGACAGGGTGGACGGTCAGTCCTGTTGGTCTGTTTGGAGTCCCTCAGAAACAACCGAGGACACAAAGACTCAGGTCCGTTTGACGGATTTATATGAAAAACATCAACTGACAAAGAAAACAGACAAGAAATGAGGAGGAAATAAACAGAAGGAGGGACTGGAACGAAGGGAATGAACAGACAGAAAAAGGAGGAGAGAGACATAAGAGAGAGACATAAGAGAGGAGAACATCTGGAAGAGGAGGAGGACACAGGGTTAGGGACAAGATGGACTGAAGACAGGCTGAAGCTGGAACTGAAGCTGGAACTGAAGCTGGACTGAAATGGACTGTGGATGGACTGAAGATGGACTGAAGACCGACTGAACGGTCAGTGAACATGTCCAAACAGTCAGTGGACATGTCCAAATGGTCAGTGGACATGTCCAAGGGGGGCGTCTGTCCCAGCACATTCAAACCCAGCTCATACTTGTGACTTCTTGTTTCTGTGATGTGGTTTCCTCCTGAAGGCGAGCGTGGCTCCAGGACACGGCCCAGAGGTCAGAGGTCAGCTGACATCCCACATGCCTCCTCCTCCTCTTCTTCTTCTGTTTGTTTTTGGGCCGGGGGCTTTTTCAGCTGAACAGACTGTGCTGTTTGTGTTCATCCTCTTCAGATTTACATAGTGAGTGTTGACTCAAATATCCCATAATACTTTGACATCAGACCTGGTCCGGCTGTGACCGTTACCAGGGTTTCCAAAAATAGAACCCGTTTCACTGAATCCACAGACGTACACAGACGTACTCGTTCTTCATTCCACAGATGGTCTTTCCAATCGTCCTCAGCAAAATGTGAACTTTGAGTTGGATTTATTAGGGACTGGGTTTACATTTGAGTCAGACCCACAGTGAAGTCTGTGTTTCTGTCTGTGTGTCTGTCTGTGCATCTGTCTGTGTGTCTGATCAGCAGGTCCTTCATCAGCTCTGTCTGTATGAATTCCTGTACAAATGGTCTGTTTCCTGGATCTGACTGTGGACCAGCCTCTGCACAGTCTGTGTGTGTTGGGAAACGTTCACACATTGTGATGTGATGAACTGAACAGGAAAAACCATCCAACAGCACAACTGGACCAAACCAGGTCCACACAGCTTCATATTCAGTGGGTTAGGCAGAACCGCAGGAACAGGCTCTGAAACACTGCAGTGGACCAAACAGCAACACACAGAGCACCCCCCCACTCCAAAGGTAGAACATGTGTAGTATAGAACGCAAAATGTAATAAGAACTAGTGTATTACTAGTCCTTCATCCTCCACTGCATCAGTGTAAGGTTCTATATAGGTAGGTTCTATTCGGGGGCTGTAGGTTCTTTTCGGGCGCTGTAGGTTCTATACAGACACTGTAAGTTCTATATTTGGAAAATGTCCAAACTGTAAACAAATTTTGTCCCAAAGAAGAAACAAATAAAATGTGAAATGAATCTGACAGTAGTTTAGTCAGAGAAGGAGTTTGAAGAACCTGTTAATGAACATGAAGACGATGAAGACAACAGCGCTGATGAAGACGCCGCCCCTTCCCTCCAGCTCACGGCCAATGGGACGCTCAGATCCATGACAGCAGGTTCTAATTCAACGCCATGTAGATGTTCTGGTAAAAATGTGCTTTTGAATGTGTTCTCTGTCGTGTGTGTTAAAGGTGCAGCAGTGAAACACCAGCGGTCCCATATGAACGTCCACATACGACACAAACCAATAAACGAATAAATAACTGCTGACCCCGATATCTGGACCTAGTTCTGCTGGTCTCTAATGACCACCGGCTCCAACTGTCCCTGGCACCGCCCCCACAACGCCGCTCAAAGCCTGGCTCGCAAAATTAAGACGTGGCGGAAAAAGAAAAGGCGGAATCACATGACGCAGAGATGAAAGAGTCGAAGAGCCACGGGTCAGTGTGGAGCAACTGCTGAGCTGCACCGAACTACATATCCCATGGTGCCGAGCGGGGCTCCACAGATGGCACTGCTGGGTTAGATAGATATAGCATGTGTGGGGGGGTATTTTCTGTTGAGACGGCAATATGTCCCTCTGTCAGCAGCAATGGATCTGCCAAGAGGACACAAACCAGATGGACATTTAAAGAACAGAAGAACAACAGACAAGAGGACAGAAGAACAACAAACAAGAGGACAGAAGACAGAAGAGCAACGGACAAAAGGACAGAAGACAAAAGAACAGCAGCACGTCACATATGTCCAACACAGAAAACATAGGTCCAACAAAGACAGGCACATGTATGTCCAGAACCAACCACAGGGTTAATTAGATTTTCAACAGAACATCTGTGGTTCTGAGAGTGGGTTCTGTCATGGGCCTGGACATCATGGTTCTGTTCGGGTAGAATGGACCTGTTGCCTTTAACAGTCAGGGGGACTGTAAGTCCTGGTGCAGGAGTCCAGGTTCTCCAACAGGTAAGTATGAGGCCACAGAACACAAACACCAGAACCAAACCTTCACAAAGAAGAACATAAGAGGACCAGCTGATACGTCAGGGCAGAAGAACATGAAACCACAGTCAAACACACTGACGTATTCCACTGTCATATCCTCTGAGTCCACCTTTATGTAGCTGGACTGACAGGTTTACATACAAAGCATGGACGTCCGCTGACCTGATGGACACCACCGACCTGATGGACATCCACTGACCTGATGGACACTACTGACCTGATGGACATCCACTGACCTGACAGACATCCACTAACCTGATGGACACCACTGACCTGATGGACATCCACTGACCTGACGGACATCCACTAACCTGATGGACACCACTGACCTGATGGACATCCACTGACCTGACAGACATCCACTGACCTGATGGGCGTCCACTGACCTGATGGATGTCCACTGACCTGATGGACACCACTGACCTGATGGATGTCCACTGACCTGATGGACACCACTGACCTGATGGACACTACTGACCTGATGGACATCCACTGACCTAACGGGCGTCCACTGACCTGATGGACACCACTGACCTGATGGGTGTCCACTGACCTGATGGGTGTCCACTGACATGATGGACACCACTGACCTGATAGACATCCACTGACCTGATGGACACCACTGACCTGATTGATGTCCACTGACCTGACAGACATCCACTGACCTGATGGGCGTCCACTGACCTGATGGACACCACTGACCTGAAGGACACTACTGACCTGATAGGCATCCACTGACCTGATGGACGTTCACTGACCTGATGGACACCACTGACCTGATGGACATCCACGGACCTGATGGACACCACTGACCTAATGGATGTCCACTGACTGAGGGACACCACTGACCTGACAGACATCCACTGACCTGACGGACATCCACTGACCTGATGGACACCACTGAACCGATGGTCACCACTGACCTGACAGACGTTCACTGACCTGATGGACGTCCACTGACCTGACAAATGTCCACTGACTTGATGGACACCACTGACCTGATGTACATCCACTGACTTGATGGACTGACATCCACTGACCTGACTGACATCCACTGACCTGACTGACGTCCACTGACCGGATGGACACCACTAACCCAATGGACACCACTGACCTGATGGATGTCCACTGACCTGACAGACGTCCACTGACCTGATGGACACCACTGACCCGATGAACGACCGTTGACCTGATGGACAACCACTGACCCAATGGACATCACTGACCTGATGGACGTCAGTATTGTCCAATCCCATTGGAATAAACTGGTGGACAAACATCCTAGTAGAACCCTGTGTTCCTTGTGTTCTAGGACATTCCACTGCCTTTACTGTCAAATACACATTCTGATTCACTAACACACAGGACACTGGCTCAGCATCTGCCTCACACTCTCTGCGTCCTCCTCCTCCCGCTCCTCCTCCTCCTCCTGTTCCTCCTCCTCCTGCTCCTCCTCCTGTTTCTCCTCCTCCTCCTGCTGCTCCTCCTCCTCTGTCTTTGTCCAGACTGTCCTCTGCTCAGTCCTCCAGTGTCCTTCATCTCTAATCACAGTCCAGTGCATTCGTCCAAACGTCTGGACAGACTCACACTGAGCAGCAGCTGTCATCAAACCAGCACCACTGCACCTCCTCCATTGCACCTCCACCACTGCACCTCCTCCACTGTATCTACTCCTCCAGTATACCTCCTCCTTTAATACACCTCCTCCACTACACCTCCTCCTCTAGTATACCTCCTCCACTGTATCTCCTCCTCTGTTACACCTCCTCCTCCACTACACCACCTCCACTGCACCTCCTCCTCCACTACACTTCCTCCAGTACACCTCCTCCACTAAACCACCTCCTCCTTCTCTACACCTTCTCCACTATAACTCCTCCTCCTCCAGTACATCTCCTTCAGTATACCACCTCCTCCTCCAGTACACCACCTCTTCCTCCACTACACTTCCTGCAGTACACCACCTCCTCCTCCAGTACACCACCTCCTCCTCCACTACACCACCTTCTCCTACAGTACACCTCCTCCGGTACACGCCCTCCTCCTCCTCCACTACACTTCCTCGAGTACACCTCCTCTTCTAGTACACGTCCTCCTCCACTACACCTCCTCCTCCTCCTCCACACCTCCTCTAGTACACGTCCTCCTCCACTACACCTCCTCCTCCTCCACACCTCCTCTAGTACACCTCTTCTATTACATCTCCTTATCCTCCTCCACTACACCTCTAGTACACCTCCTTCTCCTCCATTACACCTCCTCTAGTACATCTCCTTCTCCTCCTCCTCCACTACACCTTCTCTAGTACACCTCCGCCTCCTCCACTACACCTTCTCTAGTACACCTCCGCCTCCTCCACTACACCTCATCCTCCTTCTCCACTTCTCCTCCACTACACCTCCTTTAGTACACCTCCTCCTCCTCCTCCACTACACCTCCTCTAATACACCTCCTCCTCCTCTACACCTCCTCTAGTGCACCTCCTCCTCCTCTACACCACCTCAAGTACACCTCCTCCTCCTCCTCCTCCACTACACCACCTCTAGTACACCTCCTCCTCCTCCTCCACTACACCTCCTCTAATACACCTCCTCCTCCTCCTCTACACCTCCTCTAGTGCACCTCCTCCTCCTCCTCTACACCTCCTCCTCCTCTACACCACCTCAAGTACACCTCCTCCTCCTCCTACTCGACACCTCCTCCTCCTCCTCCACTACACCACCTCTAGTACACCTCCTCCTCCTCCTACTCTACACCTCCTCCTCCTCCTCCACTACACCACCTCTAGTACACCTCCTCCTCCATTACACCACCTCTAGTACACCTCCTCCTCCACTACACCACCTCTAGTACACCTCCTCCTCCTCTACACCTCCTCCTCCTCCTCTTTAACACTGCTGGACTCCACACACAGCAACACACATGACCATGATTCTCTGCAGAACAAACACAAGTCCTGACATTTGTACCTACAGAAGCACTTCAATGAGCCTGAAGAGTGCTGTAAAAGCAGATGTGTGTGTGTGTGTGTGTGTGGGGGGGGGGGGGGGGGGGGGGAATACCGGGTTTGCTTCAGCGCTCAGTGCAGATAGAATAAATACAGCATTGGAAGCTTTACTCACCCTGCAGAGCGGAGAGCTGCTGGGACTGAAGCCTCCACTGAAGGAGCAGTTCCCCCCCGATCTGTGCCTCCGCCTCGGCTCCGATTCTGCTGCGACTCCCCGCTTCTCCTCCTCTGTTCGCTCCCTACTCCTCCTCCTTCTCCTTCTTTACTTCACTCTGCTCTTTCAGCACTGCGGAGAATCGGTTGAATGGGCTTCACTGTAGTTTGGGGAAAGGGAGGTGGGACTGGTGTATGTGTGTGTGTGTTTGAGAGTAAGAGTGTGTGTAGAGAAGGAGGAGGAGGAGGGGTTGATACGGTGATGTAGGCTAGAGGCAGCGGAAGACGGCGTGGCATGAGCGTGTTGTGGCTGCGATGGAGGACACATCACGCAGCCTGACAGCATGACTGATCCAAACATACAGGCACCATTAGCACCAAGGAAGAGGCATTAATGAAGCAAACACACACACACAAACACACACAAACACACACAAACAACACACACACACAAACACACACAAACACACACAAACAACAACACGCCTCCGTAACAGGACTGAACACACACAGGACTGACAGCAGAGACAGTGTCCTACAGAGGAGACAGGAGGGACAACAGGGGGGAGGACAGGAGGGAAGACAGGAGGGAGGACGGGAGGGAAGACAACAGGGAGGACGGGAGGGAAGACAGGAGGGAAGACAGGAGGTAGAACCCAGTAGAACCCTGGTCCCAGTCCTACAGCAGTAGATGTTTGGATGTTCACACTGAAGTGGATCTGTCCCCGTTCCAACTGTTGAAGGAACACCAGAGCTGATGGACACCCTGGGTCCTGGTTCTGTTCTGGTGGACTCCTGGTGTCCTTCAGAGAAGACACTGGTCCAGGATCTGCGGTCCCCTCGCTGCCTTTAACTGTTTATGTGTTCTGTTCCTCTTTACTCATTTCAGTGACACTTTGACATCAGTTGTTTGATGCTTTGTGGTTTGTCTGATGATTCAGACCTACTATGAACTGATGATTACCCACAATGCACCAGGGACAGCGCCTGGACACGTGTGTGTATTAGCCTTGATCATATGATACCTGAACGACTCCACCTCTACGTCATCACCAAACTGACCATGAGTCCCTGTGGTGGCCCATTTTTATGGTGCCGTCCCCTCCACTGGTGTCCCTGCAGTGTCCCGTTTCCATGGTGATGTCCCATCCACTGGTGTCCCTATGGTGTCCCATTTCCACGGTGTTGTCCCGTCCACTGGTGTCCCTGTGGTGTCCCGTTTCCATGGTGTTGTCCCGTCCACTGGTGTCCCTGTGGTGTCCCGTTTCCATGGTGATGTCCCGTCCACTGGTGTCCCTACGGTGTCCTTTTTCCATGGTGTTGTCCCGTCCACTGGTGTCCCTATGGTGTCCCATTTCCATGGTGATGTCCCGTCCACTGGTGTCCCTATGGTGTCCCGTTTCCATGGTGTTGTCCCGTCCACTGGTGTCCCTGTGGTGTCCCGTTTCCATGGTGATGTCCCGTCCACTGGTGTCCCTACGGTGTCTCGTTTCCATGGTGTTGTCCCGTCCACTGGTGTCCCTATGGTGTCCCATTTCCATGGTGGCGTCCCCTCCACTGGGTCCATGTGGTGGTCCATTTCCTTGGTGATGTCCCCTCCAGTGGTGGCCTGTTTCCATGGTGATGTCCCTTCACTGGTGGCCCGTTTCCATGGTGACATCCTGTCCACTGGGGTCCCTGTGGTGGGGTGTGTGATGGACCCTCAGGATGGTGCAGTTGGACCCTGCCTGTCTGTGTGTGTGTGTCACTGTCTGTCTTTCTGTGTGTCTGTCTGCCTGTCTGTCTCTCTGCCTGCCTGTCTCTCTCTCTGTCTCTCTGGCTGCCTGTCTGTCTCTCTGCCTATCTGTCTTTCTGCCTGCCTGTCTCTCTGTCTGCCTGCCTGTCTCTCGCTCTGCCTGTCTGTCTGTCTGCCTGCCTGTCTCTCTGTCTGCCTGTCTGTCTCTCTGCCTGTCTCTCTGTCTGCCTGTCTGTCTCTCTGCCTGCCTGTCTCTCTGGCTGCCTGCCTGTCTTTCTGTCTGTCTCTCTGCCTGCTTGCCTGTCTGTCTCTCTGCCTGCCTGTCTGTCTCTCTGCCTGCTTGCCTGTCTGTCTCTCTGCCTGCCTGTCTGTCTCTCTGCCTGCCTGTCTCTCTGTCTGCCTGTCTCTCTGCCTATCTGTCTGCCTGTCTGTCTCTCTGCCTGCCTGTCTGTCTGCCTGTCTGTCTCTCTGCCTATCTGTCTCTCTGCCTGTCTCTCTGCCTATCTGTCTCTCTGCCTGTCTGTCTCTCTGCCTGCCTGTCTCTCTGTCTGCCTGTCTCTCTGTCTGCCTGTCTCTCTGTCTGCCTGTCTGTCTGTCTGCCTGCCTGTCTGCCTATCTGTCTCTCTGCCTATCTGTCTCTCTGCCTGTCTGTCTCTCTGCCTGCCTGTCTCTCTGTCTGCCTGTCTGTCTGCCTGTCTCTCTGTCTGCCTGTCTGTCTGCCTATCTGTCTCTCTGCCTATCTGTCTCTCTGCCTATCTGTCTCTCTGCCTGCCTGTCTCTCTGTCTGCCTGTCTCTCTGTCTGCCTGTCTGTCTGTCTGTCTGCCTGTCTGTCTGCCTATCTGTCTCTCTGCCTATCTGTCTCTCTGCCTGTCTGTCTCTCTGCCTGCCTGTCTCTCTGTCTGCCTGTCTGTCTGCCTGTCTCTCTGTCTGCCTGTCTGTCTCTCTGCCTGTCTGTCTCTCTGCCTATCTGTCTCTCTGCCTGTCTGTCTCTCTGCCTGTCTGTCTCTCTGCCTGCCTGTCTCTCTGCCTGCCTGTCTGTCTGCCTGTCTCTCTGTCTGCCTGTCTGTCTGCCTCTAATGCTCAGTACTGTAAACCCCCTCCTCCTCCTCCTTCCAAAGGTCACTTGTCTAATGTGGACCCTGTGTGAACTGACCCAGTGTCATTCTGTGTTTGTGTGGGTGGTTTGAACCTTTTTACTCTGACTTCACAGTGTTGAACAGTGACAGAGGGAACAACACACACTGACTGTGTGTGTATGTGTGTATGTGAGTGTGTCAGTGTGCGTGTGTGTATGTGTACGTGTGTGAGGGTGTACTCGTGTGTGTGTGTGTGTGTGTGTGTATGTACTTGTGTATGTATGTGTATGTACGTGTGTGTGTACTTGCGTGTGTGTGTGTACATGTGAGTGTGTGTATGTACTTGTGTATGTGTGTGTATGTACGTGTGTGTGTACTTGTGTGTGTGTGTGTATTTCATGGCTCAGTGGTTCCTTCACCCTCTGGCAGAACCACAGACTGATACAGTAGGCCGAGTCGCCCTGTGTGTGACTCGTTGTGTTGTGTTGTGTGTCTGTATGGGTACATGTGTTGGGAACAAGGGAATTCATCCCACCTGCCAGCATTCACAAACACACAAGCACACAAACAGACCGAGTCCAGTAAACCAGATCAAGTGTTCGGGTCCACCATTGTATATATCTGTAGACCATCTATGTATAGGACAGAGGACAGAGGATCAGGACTAAGGTTTTAAGGATGTCATGGTGTTACAATTAATCACGATTTTAAACATCATGGTTAATTTATTGTCAAGGCTGAAACCGTCTAATAAAGTAAAGTAGATTAAGAGTGGAACCAAAGACAAACTAATATATTCTTCAGCACAGAACCAAAGACACAAAACCAAAGCAACGGAACCAAAGCAACTGAACCAATGTAACGGAACCAAAGACACAGAACCAAAGACATAAAACCAAAGCAACAGAACCAAAGACACAAAACCAAAGCAACGGAACCAAAGCAACTGAACCAATGTAACGGAACCAAAGACACAGAACCAAAGACATAAAACCAAAGCAACAGAACCAAAGACACAAAACGAGAGCAACGGAACCAAAGCAACTGAACCAATGTAACGGAACCAAAGACACAGAACCAAAGACACAAAACCAAAGACATAAAACCAAAGCAACGGAACCAAAGACACAAAACGAGAGCAACGGAACCAAAGCAACTGAACCAATGTAACGGAACCAAAGACACAGAACCAAAGACACAAAACCAAAGACATAAAACCAAAGCAACGGAACCAAAGACACAAAACCAAAGCAATGGAACCAAAGCAACGGAACCAATGTAACGAAACCAAAGACACAGAACCAAAGACACAAAACCAAAGCAACGGAACCAAGGCAACTGAACCAATGTAACGGAACCAAAGACACAGAACCAAAGACACAAAACCAAAGCAATGGAACCAAAGCAACGGAACCAAAGCAACTGAACCAATGTAACGGAACCAAAGACACAGAACCAAAGACACAAAACCAAAGCAACAGAACCAAAGCAATGAAACCAAAGCAACAGAACCAATGTAATGGAACCAAAGCAATGTTACAGAAGCTGTGTTCAAGGTTCCACCAGTGAAACTGTCCGAAGGCCCAGCTGACATCTGTGTCCAGGTGCGGACCCGTTTCTAAATGGTGTTGGGTGTGAGCAGACTGTGGTTTCCACAAGTGAAGGTCGGCTGATGTCATCTCCTCAGGTGAAGGTCGGCTGGTGTCATCTCCTCAGGTGAAGGTTGGCTGGTGTCATCTCCTCAGGTGAAGGTCAGCTGGTGTCATCTCCTAAGGTGAAGGTTAGCTGGTGTCATCTCCTCAGGTGAAGGTCGGCTGGTGTCATCTCCTCAGGTGAAGGTCGGCTGGTGTCATCTCCTCAGGTGAAGGTCGGCTGGTGTCATCTCCTCAGGTGAAGGTCAGCTGGTGTCATCTCCTAAGGTGAAGGTTAGCTGGTGTCATCTCCTCAGGTGAAGGTCGGCTGGTGTCATCTCCTCAGGTGAAGGTCAGCTGGTGTCATCTCCTCAGGTGAAGGTCGGCTGGTGTCATCTCCTCAGGTGAAGGTCAGTTGGTGTCATCTCCCCAGTTGAAGGTTGGCTGGTGTCATCTCCTCAGATTCAGGCGTCCATAGTCCAACCCATCTGCAGAGCTTTGGTTCTCCTACCATTCAAACGTCAGGAGCTCCACTGATGCAGTAAACACACTCTGATCACAAACTGTATTAAATAGTCTGATGCACCTGAAGAGCAGGACCAGTTCAGGGGGGGGGGGACGTTGTGCCCCCTCAAATGAAAATTTTCCAAAGTTTCAGGAGGTAGGGAAAAGGTAAATGAGGGACACGTACGGTCATATGGTCCAGACACGGCACAGACCGCACCCCCTCATATAAACCTCCCCTAAAAGAATTGTAGTAATTGTGATTTCACAATTATTTCTCTGATGATAATTGTAGCATCAAACTCTGTAGCCGTTCCATCCCTAATCAGAACTACCATGACGTCACCACTCTGGTACCAAAAGCCCAGTTTATAGACGGGTCCTTTTCTAAAGCCCAGTTTATAAACGGGTCCGTTCCTAAAGCCCAGTTTGTAGACAGGTCCTTTTCAGACTGAGTGACACTACAGTCTGATGATAAAAAACCAAGACGACGCACCTACGAAGCCGTTGACAGAGTTCAGCCAGTTTACAGAAGCAGACGATAACCCCTGGAGCACCTGAACGCCACTAGTATTAAAGACACACCCACCTCAGTGACATCAGCACCACTACAGTGACATCAGTACCGTCGCAGTGACATCAGCCCCACTACAGTGACATCAGCACCGTCACACTGACATCAGCACCGTCACACGTCCTTTCACCGGTCTCTCAAATTTATCTGTTGTGTCATATTAAAAGTTTTGTCAAAAATGTGACCAACTTTCCAACAGGAACTATTTTAGATTCCTAATCCCGCTTCACTTGTGAACCTGTTAAAGCCTGGTCCATTTGTTTCAGTGTGACCCAAACATTAGCATCGACAGAAGCTTCATTCATCTAAAAATAAAAGCAGGTTCAGATCAGAAAACTGCAAAGACAACAGTCACCATCATGTCTTCAGAACTGGACCTCTACTTTGGCTTTTCAATGAGGTTCAATGTGACGTGGACCAGCTGGAGGATGGTGAACGGGTCCAGTCAGTGTTCTGTGTGAGCCTGATGTGGACCGGTCTGATGCAGTCTGATGTGGTCTCCATAGGGGACTCAGCTGGTTCTCCATCTCATGTTCAGGCTTAAAGCTCTGGCCCATATTCAATAAGAACTGCCTTCAGAAAAAGGATGAGTTCAGCCTCAAACTGGGTCGTCCTCACTTCAGGTGGGCTCTGATCCATCAGCGCTGGTGGATCAGGACTTGGCATCAGGTCCGGATCCCAGGGGGACACTCTAAACTTCTTAAGCAGGGCTAGAGAACAGTGTGAGAGCTGAGAATGGTTCCACCACCACCCCACAGCCAGTGGTGTTTCTGCTGTTTGTGTTTATACGTTCAGGATGTTTTTAGCGAACACAGGTCATTTAAGGAGTCCCACAGGGCTCACCCATGGGTCCTATTTTTTTCTGACGTATTTTTAGAAAACAGACCTGTACTCAGTACCTAGTCTGAACCTGAGTTGAAGTGTGAGACCAGTCCACGTTGATCTAAGCAGTCTTTTTTCCTCTTTCTGTTGGCAGGTTTACAGCCAGATTCAGCAGAACCGACACAAACGTACGCACGTGTCTCTTGATGACAGTTCCACAAACATTAGGAGGTGGTTCTTCGTGGTTTAGTCTTTGATCCTGGAGTTGTTGCTTGGGGTTTGTGACTGAATCATGAGGGGGGGTATTCTGTCCATAAACCTGAGTCTGGTGTTCCTTTCTTAACTCTCAGTCTTCTGCAGCTCTTCGTACCTGCTGAACTCTTCCATCTTCTTGGTCAGTCTCTGGCCGAAGGTCACCACCTCCTCATTAAACACATCTATTCTCTGATTCTGTTTCCTCTTCATTTAATTAGGGACCGAGCCGGAAGGTCAGGCCCTCTCACACAATGAGAGACCTTGCCTGCAAGCAAGGCCCTATTGTTATTCGTTCGTTTTTATATTATTTGGACACCACTTTGACCTGGATTTTGACCCCCTAAACATGCTCGAAAACTCACCAAATTTGGCACACAAGTCAGGCCTGGCGAAAAATTTCATAAAATGTACAAATTAACCCCATAGGTGCCAAAATGAGCTCTCTAACGCCCCCTAGAAATACAAAAACGGCCCTAGCGGCCAGTAGGAATGTTGTAGAAACATGAAACAAACGTCAAAATTTTCGTCTCATCGAGCCCGATAAATCACGCGCTGACACGCATGACCTAACTCCAACAGGAAGTTCAGAATTTGCCTTTCAAAGTAAAATGCTGAAATTGCAAACTTCCAGTAGAAATGTTGTAGACACACAAAACCAACGCCAAAACCTTCGTTTAATCGAGCCCAAAAAATCACGTGCTGACACCTATGAGCTATATCCAACAGGAAGTTCTCAATATGCCTTTCAAAATAAAATTTTTAAAACTAACTCCGATTACACCGTTTGTCGTATTGACTTCTAAATAGCACCAAAAGATAGAGTGAACCCTCCTCAAAAAAGTTACTTTGCACTTTTTCCATAACTGTCTTAATTTTTTTTTTAGAAGCCCGCAAAGTTGCGATGTTTGTAACTCATTTTTCACTTTGGAGTTTTTCCCCACATGTGACATATCTACGTGTTCACGGGACTCAGAACAACGCTCACATGCAAAAAATTTTGAGATAGGATGTACAGTTATTGATTTATAGCAATTTGTTTATTTTCATACTTTTTCCTCTTTAGACTGCCATTTGACCCCCTTAACATGCTCCAAAACTCACCAAATTTGCCATGTATGTCATGGCTGGTGAACACTTTCATACAATATCAAATTTAACCCCTTGGGTGCCAAAATGGACTCTGTAGCGCCACCTATGTACTAAAAAACACACAAAATCTGCCCTAGTGGCCAGTAGGAATGTCACAGAAACATGAAACAAATGCCAAAATGTTGGTCTGATTGAGCCGACAAATCATACACTGACACTCATGAGCTAACTCCAACAGGAAGTTGGCAATCTGCCTTTGAAAGGTACTCTACGTTTCTGCAATTACTGCTTATTCATTTCAGACTTTTGACACAAAAGTTATACCTCATTAAATTCCCACAAATCTGCAGAATCCAAAAGTGAAAGAATTTTTCAGATACGACCTACGGTTATGGAATTATGGCGATTTTTTTGAAGACTATGTTTAGTTTCACTTTTCACAATGACAAAATCCCTATAAAACTCTTCCTGGTGCACAATTGCAAGTGTCTGTCTATAGTGCAGTGGTTAGTGTAGCTTCCTCATGAACAAGAGGACCCTGGTTCAAACCCCAGGCAATCCAAATTTTTTTTTTTTTTTAAACAGTACTGTATTACTGCATTTTATTGTGGATATTGGAAATTTTGCACACATTCAAAAGTACACGGAGTACATTTTTTCAAAATAAAACCCCTATTAAGGATAATACAAAATGTCTATTACATAACTTCTTTTCATTTTTATGACCAAACGCTCAACTGTTTACACAATGTTTCTTCATTCAAAAGTACTCTTTCTCACAGACACACATGCTCACACAATAGGGTTTTTCCAAAATAATAGCCTTAAATGTGATAAATCATCACTTTTATGCTCAATTATTCATACAATTTCAATTCATTTTTCAAACTGATTCTTTCTTTCACATACAAAACAAATGCACATACACACAGTAGGGTTTCCAAAATAAAAGTCTCATTTTAAAGGTGATGGTGGTTTCAGCAGAGGGTCGCTGGTGTTCTGTACAGATGTAAGGAGGACAGACACTAAAGGGTGGGAACTGGTATGGGGACGGAGAGGTGTGAGTGGAGCTGAGGTGTCGACGGTCACGGGAAGCGGATCGCGGGGGAGGCGGAACGCCCGGTGAGAGGTCCCGCCCAATGCTGCTTGCAGCTTTAATTTCATTTTACTTTTTATCCGAACACACTCTGTTCAGTGTAAAAGCTTTGTTTGTCCCGTTTCTTCCCTTTGAATCAGTTCCTCCTTCCTTCACCTCATGTTTCAGATGAACTGAACACTGCCTGGGCTTCCATCGGTGTTGGTTTCAATTTGATCTGATGGTATTTCTGCTCTTCTGTTGTTCGCATCCTCCTACTCATGCTTCTACCTGTTTTAATGGACAACCACATGAACACACTCACTGATGAACACTGTTCTTGGAGGATCTCCTGGTTCTTGGAGGATCTCCTGGTTCTTGGAGGATCTCCTGGTTCTTGGAGGATCTCCCAGTTATTTGGCTCACTCACCAACAGTAGGTGGAACTGTCAGCTGATTGGAGGATGTGTTTATGTACTGTTTTTTTCTCCTTGGTACAAGTAAAACCTGAAGCCCATCTGAATATGAAGCTCAGCTCAGCTTCTACTGAGGCCCAGCACAGCGGAAGCTGAAGGAACCTGCTGCCATCTATGGGGTCATGTGTGACTCATAGTGCTGGCGAGGGAACACATGGCCTAGTTCACTGGTTATTCCCCAGTCAGGCCAACTGGTCCTGTGTCAGACTGCCTTCTGCCGCTGCACACAGCAGGCAAAAAATAACCTGGGATGAAACATTCAACACCACACAGGTAGGAAAACACAGTTCACACAAAACCAGGTGTTTACAGCAGGTTTACAAACCACCTGACCTGTGTACAAGTGTCACCTCAACACCAGAACCAGTACCACTGACCAGCAGAACCTGTACCGCTAACCAGCAGAACCCGTACCACTGACCGGCAGAACCAGTACCACTAACCAACAGAACCATTACAATTATTGCCGCGTTTCCACTACGTGGAACCAGTTCGACTCAGCTCGGCTCAACTCGGTATTGCTGGAGACCGTTTCCATTACAGGATACTACTGACTTTACAGTACCTGGTTGTCATAGCGATGCGGTGTGTTATTTCAGTGTCGTCTGTTTATCTGTTCAGAGAGTTGCTGATAAACTCACTCGTTCCATGTTGTCTCGTCTGAATTTTTACGTCGTCCACCAAAGACTGAATCTCCTGGACTGACCATGGTGTAGTTTTGGGCTGTTATCATATGGATTAATGTACCGACATATTTACTGTCAATTTCTGCATCTGTTTTTGTAAAACGGCAGGTCACAGAGAAAACTGTCTGACCAATCAGTGGTCTGCAGTGTTATACGTCATGGTTTAGTATCACTTGGAACCTTGGCGGAGGTGATACCAAAAAACCAGTACCGGGTACCAGATTCCAGGTCCTTTTTCGTAATGGAAATGCAAAAAGGCCGAGCCGAGTCGAGTCGAGTTGAGCCAAGCTGGTGCCACGTAGTGGAACTGCGGCATAACCAGCAGAACCAGTACAACTAACCAGCAGAACCAGTATCACTAACCAGCAGAACCAGTACAACTAACCAGCAGAACCAGTACAACCATCGTTTCCACCACACCAAACAATTCATATTAAAAAAATCATCACCATTGCATTCTGTTCTATTATAGATTCTACATCTGTCGAATCTATAATAGAACAGAACAAACATCTGTTCTATTATATATTCTATTATATATATTATATCTTCTCCATCTGTAGAATGTGACATCACACATGTCATCAGGACGTACCGACGCGTCCACAGACCCTCTAGAGTTAATGGAGGACTCACTGCATTTGAACAGAAACAGATAGATTGAACCAGAATTAGACTGAGACAAAGGAAGAGAACAGTATACAGAGAATGAACAGGAGTCTGAACCAGACCTGCACCATATTTTTGGAACATGAACCGTGTAAATGACAGGTGGACGACTGTCTGAAGCAAACAGTGATAAGGTTCATGTGTAAATGATCGACTGCAGCAGAATTCTGTTCAAATGACACTTACTTGTATTAATTGATTTCAGGTTGTTGATGTTATTGACAGTTTGTAATGGGTAGTGTACAGATGTAAACACTTTCATCATGTCATTTGACTTTTTTCAAATGGTGAAAGTGTGCATTTGTCATTCTTTCTATGTTCTTCTGCTCTTATTCGACTGGTTCTGATCCACTTTGGATCCGATCGGACTGAATGTGGAACCTGAACTAAAATGAGTTCATGTCTCGTCTGGATGGTTAAACACATGTTCAGATGCATTTGGCCTAAATACTGTTCCAGCTGCTCAACGGCCACCACATGTTCACTAGGAAACAGTGAACTGAGCATGTGCATCCGCTCAGTCATGTGACCGGTCTGCATGTCAGTGGTCGTTCTTCAGGTTCTTTCAGTGTTCTACCTCAGAACCCCTGGATCCAACAGGACTCATTATGCATTGAATGTAGGTTTGGACAAATACATGTGCTCCTCCCAGCCTCACATCCATCTGATCATGTGACCAGATGCATAAATAGGTTCATCTGATCATGTGACCAGATGCATAAATAGGTCCAGTTTCAGTGTGACCGTGGTAAGAAAACACTCACATACTGAACTTTATTTTAATCAGGAGGGAAAAGAAGGAAATAATGAGAGGAATTCAGGTCATACCAGCACTAGTACTTATCTGAAATATGTACAGAGCTGATTCTGACAAACGGACTCAGGACCGGTCTGAAGTGGGTCAACAGTTCATTTGGATTTAACAGAAGGTTGGAGGTACGGTCTAGACTGAGGATCAAAGTGCATTTATTTCATATTATTCTTATTTAATTCTATCATATAATGTTCAGTGTTGTGATGGTCCATGTGTTTGTGTTTGTTGTGGTTCTGGGGACACAGAACCCGTCCTCTGGGTCTCATCTGTAGAACCCACATTCACAGCTGAGGTTCCCTTCATCCAAACAGACCAGGAACATCCAGTCCACTCCACTGCACATCCTCCTACTCCTGTGACCGTCTTATTCCTCGGGGGTCCTGGAGCCCTCCCACACACACACACACACACACACACACACACACACACACACACCCCCCAAATGCTCTATTTTTAGCTGGTGCCAGGGAAATCCAATACAGCAGCAGTGCTATTTATAGTCAGTTCCAGTCCATTGATCTGGGAGGGAGCAAAGACATGGAAATGAGGGACTTCTACATCAATGGACAGAGGACGTTCACAGTGTCTTAATGAGGGGGGGTGGGGGTTTATCTGAATGGGGGATGTCACTTCAATATGAGACGGTATATATCTGACTTTTGTTCTATTATTAAGGTCATCCATTTATGTCAGAAATCTGAAGTAAAACTGTTTAAACATCTATGACATAAATAAAGTGAATGATCACTTGTTGCAGAAAAAGTTACCACATCAGCAATCTGCATGAGAAACCTGAGGTGTTTGACCTAAAACTACTACAGGCGTTAACTCATGGACCAAAAACAGACCCAAAACTGACCAAAAACAGGTTGAAAACAGACTGAAAACGGGTCAAAAACAGACTGAACCAATGATCCCTACACCAAAAACAGACTGAGCCAAAGACCCCTAAACCAAAAATAGACTGAAAAAAGACCAAAAATGCATCAAAAACAGACCATAATCGGGTCAAAAACAGACCGAAAACAGACTGAGCCAAAGACCCCTAAACTAAAAACAGACTGAAAACAGACAGAGCCAAAGACCACTGTACCGAAAACAGACTAAAAACGCATCAAAAACAGACCAAAAACGGGTTAAAAACAGACCGAAAATGGGTCGAAAACAGACCAAAAACTGGTTGAAAATGGACTGAAAACAGACTGAGCCAAAGACCCCTAAACCAAAAACACACCGAAAATGGGTCGAAAACAGACCAAAAACTGGTTGAAAACAGACCAAAAACTGGTTGAAAACAGACTGAAAATAGATTGAGCCGAAGACCCTGTACCAAAAACAGACTGAAAACAGACCAAAAACGGGTCGAAAACAGACCAAAAACTGGTTGAAAACAGACCGAAAACAGACTGAGCCAAAGACCCCTGTACCGAAAACAGACTGAAAACAGACCAAAAACAGACTGCAAACGGGTTGAAAACAGACTGAACCAAAGACTCCTGCACCGAAAACAGACCGAAAACACACTGAGCCAAAGACCCCTAAACCAAAAACAGACTGAAAACGGGTCGAAAACAGATCGAAAATGGGTCGAAAACAGACCAAAAACTGGTTGAAAATGGACTGAAAACAGACTGAGCCAAAGACCCCTAAACCAAAAACACACCGAAAATGGGTCGAAAACAGACCAAAAACTGGTTGAAAACAGACCAAAAACTGGTTGAAAACAGACCGCAAACAGATTGAGCCGAAGACCCTGTACCAAAAACAGACTGAAAACAGACTAAAAACGCATCAAAAACAGACCAAAAACGGGTTAAAAACAGACCGAAAATGGGTCGAAAACAGACCAAAAACTGGTTGAAAATGGACTGAAAACAGACTGAGCCAAAGACCCCTAAACCAAAAACACACCGAAAATGGGTCGAAAACAGACCAAAAACTGGTTGAAAACAGACCAAAAACTGGTTGAAAACAGACCGCAAACAGATTGAGCTGAAGACCATGTACCAAAAACAGACTGAAAACAGACAAAAAAACTGGTTGAAAACAGACCAAAAACTGGTTGAAAACAGACCGCAAACAGATTGAGCCGAAGACCCTGTACCAAAAACAGACTGAAAACAGACAAAAAAACGGGTCGAAAACAGACCAAAAACTGGTTGAAAACAGACCGAAAACAGACTGAGCCAAAGACCCCTGTACCGAAAACAGACTGAAAACAGACCAAAAACAGACTGCAAACGGGTTGAAAACAGACTGAACCAAAGACTCCTGCACCGAAAACAGACCGAAAACACACTGAGCCAAAGACCCCTAAACCAAAAACAGACTGAAAACGGGTCGAAAACAGATCGAAAATGGGTCGAAAACAGACCAAAAACTGGTTGAAAATGGACTGAAAACAGACTGAGCCAAAGACCCCTAAACCAAAAACAGACTGAAAACAGACAGAGCCAAAGACCACTGTACCGAAAACAGACTAAAAACGCATCAAAAACAGACCAAAAACGGGTTAAAAACAGACCGAAAATGGGTCGAAAACAGACCAAAAACTGGTTGAAAATGGACTGAAAACAGACTGAGCCAAAGACCCCTAAACCAAAAACACACCGAAAATGGGTCGAAAACAGACCAAAAACTGGTTGAAAACAGACCAAAAACTGGTTGAAAACAGACTGAAAATAGATTGAGCCGAAGACCCTGTACCAAAAACAGACTGAAAACAGACCAAAACGGGTCGAAAACAGACCAAAAACTGGTTGAAAACAGACCGAAAACAGACTGAGCCAAAGACCCCTGTACCGAAAACAGACTGAAAACAGACCAAAAACAGACTGCAAACGGGTTGAAAACAGACTGAACCAAAGACTCCTGCACCGAAAACAGACCGAAAACACACTGAGCCAAAGACCCCTAAACCAAAAACAGACTGAAAACGGGTCGAAAACAGATCGAAAATGGGTCGAAAACAGACCAAAAACTGGTTGAAAATGGACTGAAAACAGACTGAGCCAAAGACCCCTAAACCAAAAACAGACTGAAAACAGACAGAGCCAAAGACCACTGTACCGAAAACAGACTAAAAACGCATCAAAAACAGACCAAAAACGGGTTAAAAACAGACCGAAAATGGGTCGAAAACAGACCAAAAACTGGTTGAAAATGGACTGAAAACAGACTGAGCCAAAGACCCCTAAACCAAAAACACACCGAAAATGGGTCGAAAACAGACCAAAAACTGGTTGAAAACAGACCAAAAACTGGTTGAAAACAGACCGCAAACAGATTGAGCCGAAGACCCTGTACCAAAAACAGACTGAAAACAGACAAAAAAACTGGTTGAAAACAGACCAAAAACTGGTTGAAAACAGACCGCAAACAGATTGAGCCGAAGACCCTGTACCAAAAACAGACTGAAAACAGACAAAAAAACGGGTCGAAAACAGACCAAAAACTGGTTGAAAACAGACCGAAAACAGACTGAGCCAAAGACCCCTGTACCGAAAACAGACTGAAAACAGACCAAAAACAGACTGCAAACGGGTTGAAAACAGACTGAACCAAAGACTCCTGCACCGAAAACAGACCGAAAACAGACTGAGCCAAAGACCCCTAAACCAAAAACAGACTGAAAACGGGTCGAAAACAGATCGAAAATGGGTCGAAAACAGACCAAAAACTGGTTGAAAATGGACTGAAAACAGACTGAGCCAAAGACCCCTAAACCAAAAACAGACTGAAAACAGACAGAGCCAAAGACCACTGTACCGAAAACAGACTAAAAACGCATCAAAAACAGACCAAAAACGGGTTTAAAAACAGACCGAAAATGGGTCGAAAACAGACCAAAAACTGGTTGAAAATGGACTGAAAACAGACTGAGCCAAAGACCCCTAAACCAAAAACACACCGAAAATGGGTCGAAAACAGACCAAAAACTGGTTGAAAACAGACCAAAAACTGGTTGAAAACAGACTGAAAATAGATTGAGCCGAAGACCCTGTACCAAAAACAGACTGAAAACAGACCAAAAACGGGTCGAAAACAGACCAAAAACTGGTTGAAAACAGACCGAAAACAGACTGAGCCAAAGACCCCTGTACCGAAAACAGACTGAAAACAGACCAAAAACAGACTGCAAACGGGTTGAAAACAGACTGAACCAAAGACTCCTGCACCGAAAACAGACCGAAAACACACTGAGCCAAAGACCCCTAAACCAAAAACAGACTGAAAACGGGTCGAAAACAGATCGAAAATGGGTCGAAAACAGACCAAAAACTGGTTGAAAATGGACTGAAAACAGACTGAGCCAAAGACCCCTAAACCAAAAACAGACTGAAAACAGACAGAGCCAAAGACCACTGTACCGAAAACAGACTAAAAACGCATCAAAAACAGACCAAAAACGGGTTAAAAACAGACCGAAAATGGGTTGAAAACAGACCAAAAACTGGTTGAAAATGGACTGAAAACAGACTGAGCCAAAGACCCCTAAACCAAAAACACACCGAAAATGGGTCGAAAACAGACCAAAAACTGGTTGAAAACAGACCAAAAACTGGTTGAAAACAGACTGAAAATAGATTGAGCCGAAGACCCTGTACCAAAAACAGACTGAAAACAGACCAAAAACGGGTCGAAAACAGACCAAAAACTGGTTGAAAACAGACCGAAAACAGACTGAGCCAAAGACCCCTGTACCGAAAACAGACTGAAAACAGACCAAAAACAGACTGCAAACGGGTTGAAAACAGACTGAACCAAAGACTCCTGCACCGAAAACAGACCGAAAACACACTGAGCCAAAGACCCCTAAACCAAAAACAGACTGAAAACGGGTCGAAAACAGATCGAAAATGGGTCGAAAACAGACCAAAAACTGGTTGAAAATGGACTGAAAACAGACTGAGCCAAAGACCCCTAAACCAAAAACAGACTGAAAACAGACAGAGCCAAAGACCACTGTACCGAAAACAGACTAAAAACGCATCAAAAACAGACCAAAAACGGGTTAAAAACAGACCGAAAATGGGTCGAAAACAGACCAAAAACTGGTTGAAAATGGACTGAAAACAGACTGAGCCAAAGACCCCTAAACCAAAAACACACCGAAAATGGGTCGAAAACAGACCAAAAACTGGTTGAAAACAGACCAAAAACTGGTTGAAAACAGACCGCAAACAGATTGAGCCGAAGACCCTGTACCAAAAACAGACTGAAAACAGACAAAAAAACTGGTTGAAAACAGACCAAAAACTGGTTGAAAACAGACCGCAAACAGATTGAGCCGAAGACCCTGTACCAAAAACAGACTGAAAACAGACAAAAAAACGGGTCGAAAACAGACCAAAAACTGGTTGAAAACAGACCGAAAACAGACTGAGCCAAAGACCCCTGTACCGAAAACAGACTGAAAACAGACCAAAAACAGACTGCAAACGGGTTGAAAACAGACTGAACCAAAGACTCCTGCACCGAAAACAGACCGAAAACAGACTGAGCCAAAGACCCCTAAACCAAAAACAGACTGAAAACGGGTCGAAAACAGATCGAAAATGGGTCGAAAACAGACCAAAAACTGGTTGAAAATGGACTGAAAACAGACTGAGCCAAAGACCCCTAAACCAAAAACAGACTGAAAACAGACAGAGCCAAAGACCACTGTACCGAAAACAGACTAAAAACGCATCAAAAACAGACCAAAAACGGGTTAAAAACAGACCGAAAATGGGTCGAAAACAGACCAAAAACTGGTTGAAAATGGACTGAAAACAGACTGAGCCAAAGACCCCTAAACCAAAAACACACCGAAAATGGGTCGAAAACAGACCAAAAACTGGTTGAAAACAGACCAAAAACTGGTTGAAAACAGACTGAAAATAGATTGAGCCGAAGACCCTGTACCAAAAACAGACTGAAAACAGACCAAAAACGGGTCGAAAACAGACCAAAAACTGGTTGAAAACAGACCGAAAACAGACTGAGCCAAAGACCCCTGTACCGAAAACAGACTGAAAACAGACCAAAAACAGACTGCAAACGGGTTGAAAACAGACTGAACCAAAGACTCCTGCACCGAAAACAGACCGAAAACACACTGAGCCAAAGACCCCTAAACCAAAAACAGACTGAAAACGGGTCGAAAACAGATCGAAAATGGGTCGAAAACAGACCAAAAACTGGTTGAAAATGGACTGAAAACAGACTGAGCCAAAGACCCCTAAACCAAAAACAGACTGAAAACAGACAGAGCCAAAGACCACTGTACCGAAAACAGACTAAAAACGCATCAAAAACAGACCAAAAACGGGTTAAAAACAGACCGAAAATGGGTCGAAAACAGACCAAAAACTGGTTGAAAATGGACTGAAAACAGACTGAGCCAAAGACCCCTAAACCAAAAACACACCGAAAATGGGTCGAAAACAGACCAAAAACTGGTTGAAAACAGACCAAAAACTGGTTGAAAACAGACCGCAAACAGATTGAGCCGAAGACCCTGTACCAAAAACAGACTGAAAACAGACAAAAAAACTGGTTGAAAACAGACCAAAAACTGGTTGAAAACAGACCGCAAACAGATTGAGCCGAAGACCCTGTACCAAAAACAGACTGAAAACAGACAAAAAAACGGGTCGAAAACAGACCAAAAACTGGTTGAAAACAGACTGAAAACAGACTGAGCCAAAGACCCTTGTACCGAAAACAGACTGAAAACAGACCAAAAACAGACTGCAAACGGGTTGAAAACAGACTGAACCAAAGACTCCTGCACCGAAAACAGACCGAAAACAGACTGAGCCAAAGACCCCTAAACCAAAAACAGACTGAAAACGGGTCGAAAACAGATCGAAAATGGGTCGAAAACAGACCAAAAACTGGTTGAAAATGGACTGAAAACAGACTGAGCCAAAGACCCCTAAACCAAAAACAGACTGAAAACAGACAGAGCCAAAGACCACTGTACCGAAAACAGACTGAAAACAGACCAAAAACAGACTGCAAACGGGTTGAAAACAGACTGAACCAAAGACTCCTGCACCGAAAACAGACCGAAAACAGACTGAGCCAAAGACCCCTAAACCAAAAACAGACTGAAAACGGGTTGAAAACAGATCGAAAATGGGTCGAAAACAGACTGAGCCAAAGACAGTTAAACCTCCTGATCCTGAAATCACACCTGAATGATCTTCATGTCTACAGTGAATCAAGTCTTAAAAGTCAGCTCATGTCTTTATCAACAAATGCTTTTTAATATCTAACATTCACACAGACTCCACTATTGATTTCCCCAAATATATAATCCTGAAAATTGACTGAATTACTGCGATACTGAAGAAAACTTGAAAACAGATGTATTTCTTTACGTTTCTCTGAACTTAAGATGGGACTGACATTGTAGACATTGATGTTATCAGTAAAAGTACAACTCATTGCATGTGAAAATAAACATGTTCAGGCCCTGTTGGATCTGTCAGAGTGATTCCTCTACAGAAATTAATGATGTTTGTGTAACACTCAATTCAGACAGCAGTTTGGATTGTGTGATGCAGATTAATGAGGTTCAGCGACTGGAACAACTGAAAGGACTAATGAGGCAACTACAGTCAACTTAATTAAATTGTTCTATATGAGAACACAAAAAAAACAGACCTGTAGTGGTCTACGTAAGTCAGGGGTGTCCAACCCTGGTCCTGGAGGGCCGGTATCCTGCATATTTTAGATGTATCCCTCTTTCAACACATCTGATTTAAATGATAAGCCTATCCTCCAGCTCTGCAGAAGCCTGATAATGACTGTCAGGTGTGTTGGAAGAGGGAAACATCTAAAACATGCAGGATACCGGCCCTCCAGGACCAGGATTGGACACCCCTGACATAAGTTAAAAATGACTTCCTTATTCACATGGTTCACAAACATAAATATACTGTGTATGATACAAAAACATAAAGAAGTGTAATGGACCCAAAATAAAATAGAAGTTAAGAAAACCAAAATACTGTCATCCTGAGGGTTTGAGTCCATATAGTGTTAGTGGGCACTATTTCAGCTGTACAGAGGACCAGCCCTCTGTATTTTCCTCCTAACAGAGTGTGCAGAACAAACAGGTGGATGTGGGTTTATCCTACCGCTCAGTGATCACAGGTCCATTCATCCAAGGCAGTTCAGGGTTCAACACAGTGGATCTAGGGCTTGGACTCACCAGCCTTGGACAGGATCTTCTATCTGTGCACCTCAGCAAACAAAACACCCGACCTGTGGAACAGAGGAAAAAAACATGTAAAATCAAGTCTAACACTCATTACAGCATTTTAATAACACATTTACATCATAAATCCTTCATTTGTCTACCGGCTAAAATGTGCTTAGAGGTCTTATTTCTGTCTTTGTTCATAGTAAATCAACCTAAGGGAATCCCCAAAGGAACTTTGTGTTGGTAAATGCAAGTTCTGCAAATGTACAGGATTTCAGTTCTGTTCAACATGTTGTACAATTTCATCACAATTAATGCTATATTTTCATGTCACAAATGGCCAAGTTATATTTGAACTGAATTTACCTGAAAAACAAATCTTCTCTTCTTTTGGATTCCCCAGTTTTTCTTCCCAGATTCTCTCCTCCATATCACGTTTTATTTGTACAGGTTCAATCTGGAGTATGGTGCTGATCCATCCTGCTTCTGTTCCACCAATACATACATGAAGAATGGCACACAGCACTGTTTACATCAACACTTTTACAATAAGAAGCATTTTTAGACACAAAGAACAATTCTAGATTGTTCTTTCCTCTTTAGTCTGATGCTAAACTATCCAATAAATAATAGTGCTCCTAGTTTTTGCACAGGGATCATTAGTGTAAACGCTGACATGGCTGCAGAGCATCAGTATGATGGGATCCACAACAACCATGTCACATCCGTCCACTGACACATTTAGTGTTTTTGTGTCAGCTGGGATTGTTTTAGATCCACAATACCAACATTTATGCTGAAGAGCACAATTAGCAATAGGAAGTCTAGAAGTTTATTCCTAATAAAGTACTGGGACTGACCAGAGCATCATGGGTAATGTCACGTCCGTCCACCAGCAAAAGTTTTCACATCCACGTGCTATTCCAAATCCAATATTTATGAAAATAGAGCTTCCACTGTCAAAGAATATCAGTAGTCTGTGCACAAATGGATTAGCATTATTTACACACATTTCTATGACTGTAGGACAACTGTTATTTTTGTTTGTTTGTTTGTTTGTTTGTTTTTTGACAAAAATGGACACTCATTTGACCCCCTAAGTAAATTTTAGCTGCTACACATCTAACTCCATAGTTCAGCAAGTCATTGAATAGATTGTTCTTACCCAGCGTCATAAAAGCCCTGGCTCTGCAGAGGAGTCCAACTGCAGACAACAGGGTTTAGGAGGAAATGAGGTTTGTATAGAGCACACAAACACAGAAAAACTAACATTCTGTCATTACTTTTCACTCTCACATTCAGGATGTATTTCATTTTCCTTCTATTTAGGTTTTACATTAACACGTATCCATAAAAACAATAAAATAAATGTTTTCAGATGACTTTACTTGAATGTTGGTTCAATGTTTCCATACATATACATGGGCAGTAACCAGTGATACTAACAGGGTTACACCTGACCGAAACCTGATCAAAAACTGATGAACTTTAGGGTAAAAAGGTTCCATAGTTTGATTTTAGATAGAGGTACTTGTTCCTTTGACAGTTTTTAGTCTGAACATCCTGTTAAACAGGTTGTATTCAGAGCAGACCAGTGACTATGGGAGGATAAGAACAGCCTGGATCAGACTATTTACTGGAAACTGTCCCAAACACACACACACACACAGTAGGACTGGAACTGCACTGATTATGGATGAAAAAGAACACAACACACACACAACTGCCTCCAGTCCTGACACACACACAACAGTAGTACTGCTGCATTTTCGGCTTTTTTTCGGACATATTTGTCGCTTATTGCTGCTAACAGTTGAATAGTCGCTCAGAGCGGATTGAACCGGTTCCAGCCGGTTTCAGTTGAACTGGTTCAGTCCACAGCTGTTCTAAAGTAGAGAACACACACATTCTACTGGACAAACTGGGTTCAACAGACTGTTCTAAACTAGATCACATTATTCAGTGACATTTATGAACTAGATCACATTATTCAGTGACATTTATGAACACAGATCACTCTAGTTCCATCTACTCACTGGACTTCCGAACTGAGCCGCTGTCAGACCGTATCCCTCCGCTGCTGGACCTAGTTCTGTGTTCTCCTCTGGTGTTCCTTCTCTTCTTTTAATCTTCTCTTTTTCTTAACATACACTTAAATCCATCTTCTCCTGTAGTTTCTTGTAATGTTTTAAACTACATATAACTATTTGTGCCGCATATTAGGATCTACATAAGTTTAAGGCGCAGCCGCAGTGCAGTCAGACTCCTCCGCCGAGACAAATAGTCCCTGTACTCCTCAGGAATTCTGAACTCCAGGTTTAAAACTTGTTTTTTCCTCAACTTTATTGAAAATATTCAGGTATACAAAACATATACATTTTGAACAAACAAACATCAAGATGTCAAAAAGAAAAAGCATTTGAACAAATAAATTTAAGGGAAAAAAAGCAGACAAATAATATAATATAAAAAAAAAAAACCAATATATCTAACACAAATAAATAAATGCATCAGTCACTTCAGTCTATATTAAAGAATTCTTTATAAATATTCAAGGCACTAGTGCTTTTTTTTCTTTTGTTTGTTTTTTTGTTAAAGATAAATTCTAAAGATTTAATATATTTTTCAAATTCCATCAGGAAGATTTTAACATTTGTGTGAGTTCTGGTATAGTTATTTTTATGTATATGAAATTTTCCAAATAAATTGATCAAATTTACAACAAATTCTACCAGGTTTTAAACTTTAAACCATTTGTTTTTTTGTTGTTTTTTTTGTTGTTTTTCTTTGTATGGGCTCATCTGGCTGACAGGCAGCTGTCTGTACCGATAAGGCAGCAGCCGACACCAAGTGTAAAAACAAATGGAGTACAACCATTTGTTTTTTTTAATGTAATGTCACAAAGCATTTTTGGTCTAACTTGTGTTCTTATATCTTCATCCAAGGGAACATGTCAGACTGTTTTTCCCTGAAAGATGTTCTATGTTATTATAAAAATAAGAACAAGTGACTGCAGTGTTTAGTTAATTTTTTCATTTTATTGGGAAATATTTCATTCATAAGCAAAAATTTTCAGCCTCAAAGCCAACCTTTCCTCATTTTTTAATTTGATTTAACTCACTTTATAAATCATTAGCCCTTGTTAATAATAATAATAAATAGGACATTTCTTGATAGCTATGATAAGATATTTAATGTATTATCTGACATTTAATGACATTTTAGATGAGAAATTATGTATTTATTTATTTTTTTGTATATGAATGGTTGAAAATGTCTTCTATACATATACTGATTGTATGTTTGTATTCTATGTTTGTATCTGTAATACATCTCATGTATTCTGTATATTGTGTTATATATTAAGTGTTTGACAATATTTGTAAATTTATTTCTAAATAAAGTTAAAAAAAAAAAAAAAAAAAAGCAATAGAAACAATCTGTACAACTCTATATATGCAAGAGTTTGAGGAAACTGGGTTCATAAAATGTAAAGAATAACGGCATAAACTGTAGAAATGCAATGGAGTAGAAAGTACAGATAATTGTCAGAGTAAAATTAAAAGTATGCATTATGATTTTTACTTAAAACAGTGATATTTGTCTTTTTTAAGTGTAATTCTTCCTTCTCCCACATTACCTGTGGTCTCCATAAACTGTAAATGCTCTACTTGGCTCTGAATTCTTCATTCATTTTCCACAGGTCCATCTTCAACCTGATTTCTGACTAATAACACCAACCAAAAACTGAGCAAAAATATTGATTAAAAAGAAGAATAAAACTGAATGAAAATTGAGCAAAATAATGAAAAAAATGAATAAAACCAAACAAAAATTTAGCAAAATAATGAAAAAAATGAATAAACCAAACAAAAATTTAGCAAAATAATGAAAAAACTTGAGAAAACAGAAAAAAATTAAGCAAAATAAGGAAAGAAATGAACGAAACCGAATGAAAATTGAGCAAAATAATGAACAAAACAGAATGAAAACCGAGCAAAATAATGACAAAAATAAGCAAAACCGAACAAAAATTGAGCAAAATAATTTAAATAAATGAACAAAACTGAACAAAAATAGAGCAAAATAGTGAAAGAAATGAACAAAACCAAATGAAAATTGAGCAAAATAATGAAAAAAATGAACAAAACTGAACAAAGATTGAGCAAAATAATGAAAAAAATAGAGAAAAATTTTAAAAAATTAAGCAAAATAATTAAAAGAAATGAACAAAACCAAATGAAAATCGAGCAAAAATAATGAACAAAAGCAAACAAAAATTGAGAAAAATTTTGAGAAAAACAAAATGAAAATTTTAGCAAAATAATAAAAAAGAACAAAACCAACCAATTATTGAGCAAAAATATTGATTAAAAAAAAAAGAATAAAACTGAACAACATTATGAAGAAAATTTAAAAAACTGAACTAAAATTGAGCAAAATGATGAAAAAAATTGAGAAAAACAAAAAAGAAATTAGCAAAATAATGAAAGAAATGAACAAAACCAAATGAAAATTGAGCTAAATAATGAACAAAACTGAAGGAAAACCAAGCAAAATAATGGAAAAAAAACAACATAACAAAAACCCATATGTGCAAATGTCGTAAGTAGTTATAAAATGTAACACATGAAGCAGGAATTCAAACAGGTTGTTGAAATCCAGTGGATTTTTGTCCAAATGAATCTAAAGATAATTTTTTCAAATTCAAACTGTCTGAACTCTGAGAGTCCAAATACACAAAGAACTGAAGGCCAGACTCAGAAGAGTGGGTTTAAATAAATATGAGCCTTTAAATAAAGTACCAGTACAGAAACATAAAACTGTATTTAAGTATGGTAATGAAGTACAGATACCTTGTTACATTCTACCACTGGTTGTGTAACATGTATTTCTGACCTTTGACCTCATATTGTTTCTTTTAAAATATCAGATATGATCTGAAGTGTAGCTCCTGTATGAGGGTGTCATGAGTCAGTGGTTGTAGTTCAGGGTTCTAAACTCCTGTTCTTTCAGGTTCCACATTCAGTCTGATTTGATCTGCAGTAAAAGAAGAACAGAAGAACCTAGAAATAATGACCACTGCACAGTTTAGTCTTTTAGTGCAAAAAAACAAAACAAAAAACAAACAAACATTAAATTATGAAATACTTACTTTCATAAACTATCCAGACAAAAAAACATGTGAATAACCTGAAAAAAATGAAATTTCTTCAGTAAAATCAGTGTAATTTTCTCAGTCTTCTTCCTCCACTTCTCATTAGTCCATGTGCATTCTGGATCAGATCTACAAAGACACTAAACACTGAGGAACTGGAAGAAAAGAGTTGGGCTGTTTTTAGATGTTTTTTGGGTAATTTTTAGGTGGTTTTGGGGTCATTTTTGGGTGATGTTTGGGTCATTTTTAAGGTCAAGGTCAAGGTTCCTTTATTTGTACCCGTAGGTAGATTTTGTTTTGCAATCTAGGTGATTGCCTTGGCATTACAACAACACATACACTGAACATGCAAGACAGGCACTAGATCATACTTACAGACAGGACAAAAACTGCTCAGTGTTCCACCGTTCATCTGTACAGCAGCATGGAGAAGGAAAAGAATAAAATAAATAAGATCAAATAAATAAAAACAAGATGCAATAAAACACACAATAAAAACCAGAAAAGATAAAATAAAAACAATCTGGGATAAAAACCAGGATAAGAACATAAAATTTAAAAATTTAAAACTTTGAAGTCACAATGATAATAAATGGAGCAAAGAAATGGGATAAATAACTAAATAAGTTAAAAGTGCAGTGTCACTGTTTCTTCTTGAGTTCAGTGACGGCGACAGGAACAGCTGTTTTTATAAACGCTGTGTCCTGAACCTGGGACTAAGAACCTCCGTCCAGAGGAAAAGAGCTGAACTCCACCTGGTAAAGGATGGAGTCATTGTTCAGAACTGATGGAACCATCAGAACCATCCTCTGGACCTGTTCAGTGGACAGGGAGGAGGGGCCAGACTGGGACTGACCAATCAGGCGACTGGACCATCTGACTGTTTGATTTAGTGAGTTTCTCTGAAACCGAGGTCTGAGCGAACCACAGCAGCAGACAAAAAGATGAAACAGACTCAGTAAAAGAACGATCAAACCCAGTTCAGATGTTGGGTCCATGTGGAAGTGTTCCAGTGTTCTAAGGCAGTGGAGGCGCTGATGGTCCTGTTCACACACATCTGCAGTTTTCACTAAAACTCAGATTTTCATCTATTATCGTCCCAAAGGTATTTGTGTGATTGCACTTGTTCTATAGTCTGACCTTTAATCACAGCGACTCTGTGCCTGTCCTGCTGTTTTCTAAAATCAATCATATGTTTTGTTTCAGATCAGTTCAGGTGAAGGTGGGACTCCTCACACACTGGACCCAGTCATCAGTGACAGGACTGGACTGGTCTGCCCCTCTGTGAGCAGGCTGACAAGGACTGAGTCATCAGCATACTTAATGATGCTCCTGTTTTCACATTCACTCTGACACACATTTGTGTAGAGAATGGAGAATAATGGAGACAGGAGCCAGGCTGGAGGAGAACCAGTGGAGGAGAACACTGGGTCTGACAGAAGCCCATTCATCCTCACTCTGTGGGACCTGTCTGTTCAAAAGTCTAAAGTCCAGCCCATCAGGTTTTTACTGATCTTTACTAATTTTTAGGTGGTTTTGGGGTCATTTTTGGGTCATTTTTAGGTGGTTTTGGGGTCATTTTTGGGTCATTTTTAGGTGGTTTTGGGGTCATTTTTGGGTGATTTTTGGGTGATTTTTGAGTAGTAACTTCTCATTAGTCCATGTGCATTCTGGATCAGATCTCCAAAGACACTAAACACTGAGGAACAGGAAGAAAAGAGTTCAAACTGGACTGAATTTAATACAGACATTTCAGGTTCTTCACATTTTACTGTTACATTATTGTTTGTAAATGTAAATATTTTCATAATTTAATGTTAATTTTTGCACTAAAACAAAGACAAACATCTGTAGTTGTCATTATTTACAGACATAATGTCATATTATTTTCCCATCAGTCCCAGTAGTAAATCTGCAGTGGTTCTTCTGTGTGGGTTCTTCTGCTGTTCTTATTGGACTGTAGATCAGATTGGTCTGGATGTGGAACCCACACTAACATGAGTTCCACAGCCTGGACTGTGGAGTTTTTACACTTTGTAAATTCATCCCAGGGGTGGGACTGGAACCTTTGGGGGGGTGCATGTTTGACAGCCCTGTTGTAATGTGTGGTCACATGACTGTAATCCCTGTGAGTGGAGTCCGTTACCTCCCAGGCCAAGGGCGTCCAATCCCTTTAGAGGATTATCAGAATATGAGATCATATCCAACGTTCACGTAAACATGAGTGTCCAGAGCGTCCTGATGCTTTTCCACTGACGCTCATTCAACCCTCAGACCTGACACCGGTAGGAAAACCTGGGTTTAATGACACACTGTAAGCCTGGACTTTGTTTTGACTAAAGTGCTTTAATTCCAATGGACTTCAATGATTTCAGTTTGATTCCATTCCTATAAAATGTTCAGTATATTCTACTCATTTGTAGACAGAGTTGAAAGTACGAAACAGTTTCAGTGGAATGGATTTAAATCCCTCAGTTTGAGTCCTGACCACACCTTTGTATCTGTGCAGTGCATTGTGGGTATTGTTCCTGTGGTTGTAAATGTGTTGTTTTTCTGTGCAGGGCTCAGTGGTTGTGCTGTTAGTGTTCATGTGGACTGAATGTGTGTGTGTCAGTGTTTATTGGCCTTGGAGGAACTATTTGTCGGTTTAGTTTTTGTTTAAAGTTAATTTACCTTTTTTGTTTACTAACTTAGTATTTTTTGGCTAATTGTTTATTTTGATTTGTTTATTTTTGTTTGTTTAATATTTAGAACATATATTTTTTTATGGTTATTGTTTTCATTCTTTGGTATTTAGCACCTTTTTGTTTTGTGTTGTGTTTTTGGTTTAGACCGTGGGCACCTGGGTAGAAATACAAAGATAGACCAGCATGCACCTGGGTGGGCCTATGGTTTTATACCAGACACAGACATCCGACAGGACAGACAGCACAAAAGGCCTTCAGTGTCATTTGTCTGCGAAATCTTGAAAATCAACCACTTGAACTACATCTGTGTTCTGACTGCGTAAACCACAAACCCATGGTGCATCTAGTGGTTCTGTTACAGTCTAAGTTCAGTCACCTTTAGGTAGATTTAATTTTGATGACAAATAGCCGCTCCAGGCCTTTTGTGTTTGTTTCTGTTGAACTGCACCATGAGTCAGAGCCAGAGGAAGAACTATGGATTTACTGCTCAGACGTTCAGATAAGATTGTTCTTGAACAATAAAAATTTATATACCTTACCAAATTAAAAGCACGTCCTGTACTGGTAAATTACATAAAGCTAACTTCCATCCACACTACAATATTGCAAAAGATTTTAATTTAAATCAGCTTGGAGCTGAGTAGTGATGGGATTTTTGTCTCTTTGAAGGGAGTCGTTCACTGAAAAGAGTCATTCAACAGACTGGCTCTTTTATGTTTTTTTGCATTATTTTGAAACACAAATGTTTGAATGACTAAATCGGCTACATGTGATGATTGACATCCCATTTTAAAGGTGTTTAATTGGTGCGGCAGTAAATATTATCTTAGCGTAAAAAAGAATCGTTAGTTCAAATGTGTGGGTTAAATCCATGACATGAGAGGTGACATTAGACAAATGATGGAACTGGACCAAAAACATCCCAGTACATTATGTGGACTAGTCTGTTGAATGAAAATGAAGAAGAAAATTAAACATTTTCTGATGAAATAACATTTTATTCTCCTCAAAACAAGAACAATAAATGTGTGGAAACATACGGAAAAAAATTGCACAAAACACAACAGTGATGAATCACTGCAGTTACTGAAATACCTGAACTATAGTGACAGCCTCAGAACAAGAACAGTCTGTTGGTAAATTGACAGGATATCAGACACTCCCTCCATAAAAAAAAATAAAATAAAATAAAAAAAAAAAAATTAACAGCTCTTTACAAAGACTCGGTTCCCATCATTCATTTCAAAGAACCATTCAAAAGATTCGATTCGTTCATGAACGTCACATCACTAGAACTGAGTCCAATGAACTGATGATATTAAATCAAATAATTATACAAAGACATTGACATTGCAACAAATTTTCAGTTAAATAAACTTGTCATTTTGTGTCTTGGACTTAAAATAGCAAGTCCATTCAAATCAAGCATTTCAGTTTAATACACTCAAGTTTTCATTACTCTTTACTGACATTTTTTAAGGCAATGGGTTATCTCAGATTTTTGAAGTAAACTCCACTTCTCTGGTCTTACATTGCAGACTGTCTTAGTGTTTCATGGAGGACTACCTTTGGGTCCTTCTTGAAGGTGCATTCGAAGGTTGAAAACTAAATGAAATGTATTTACCATCTCCATAAGAGAACATAAAACGGTGTACTGGTCAGGCTTCCACCTAAATGTACAAGTTTCATCAGAATTTTTAGAAAATCTGTAGAAGAAAGTGTGGATTCATGCATGTTTACATCCATTATTATTATGTGAATATTTATGTAAGTGGCGTCCATACAACAGCACAGGTAGACATCACTAAAATTGTGTCCATTTGGTCCAAAAACTGAGGTTGGGTTTCAATTTTTGAGAACTTTTCAATTTTGCAAAAATAATAAGTAGGTCTGTTAGAAAATATCAGTTCTGCAATATATCATGATATTTCATTTCACAATACTGTATCAATATAAAAAATACTGTATCGATATTTTTAGGTATTTATTCAAATGCAGATATTGTGGAGGTTCAGTTTTGTTCTTTGGTTTTCTTTATTGTTTATATCTTATTGATTATTATTACCTCCGCCAAGGAGGTTCTGTTTTTGTTGGCGTTGGTTTGTTTGTCTGTTTGTCCATGTGCAAGATAACTCAAAAAGTTATGGACAGATTTTGATGAAACTTTCAGGAAATGTTGATACTGGCACAAGGAACAAATGATTAAATTTTGATGGTGATTTTGGGGGGGGCACTGATCTGCCTTGGCGGAGGTCTGCACTCTCTGAGTGCATTTCTAGTTTAACAGCGTTTTATTAATACGTAATATATACGTTACTTCCCTGATCCAGCCCTACAGCTCAACTCGTAGCTTGAGGTCTTCAGGACAGCACCTGCTGATGGTTCCACACACCTGCTGATGGTTCCACACACCTGCTGATGGTTCCACACACCTGCTGATGGTTCCACACACCTGCTGATGGTTCCACGCACCTGTTTTAGCACACGTGGTGACAGGTCTGTTAAAGCTGTGGACCACGTCTATGGAATGACCTGCCTCTACACCTACGGTCCATGGACTCTGTACAGAGCTTTAAGAAACACCTCCAAACCCTCCTGTTCAAAAAGGCTTTTTAGTCTCCCACCTGACCCAGGACCACCACAGACTGATTACACTCTATGTATTCATCATATCGTACTCCATGTGTCGTCGCCCCCCCCCCCCCAGTCTCTCTATATCTCTATCGCTCTCTCTTTTCTCCTCCTTTACTCTCTCTCTCTAACCCCACTGGTCCAGGCAGACGTCCATCCTTCAGGAGTCTGGCTCTGCTCCAGGTTTCTGCTGTTAAAGGGAACTTTTTCCTTCCACTGTCACCAATCACAAGTGTTTGTTCCTGAAGGATTCTGTTGGGTCTGGAAACGTAATTGGATTCTGATTTGAATTGATAAAGCACTTTGTGACTCTGTCTGTGAAAAGTGCTCTAGAAATAAATTTATTAAATAATGGTTGTCTGAATCCTCCTAAAAGCACTTTTTACTGTCTGAGAGGCAGATGGGAGTTCCTTCGGAAACTAGAAGAATTAGAAAAATTTTGTGATATAACATTAGATCATGTTCTGAAATAAAAATATGTTTAGTATTTGTGCCGATTTCTGGTTTAATTCAATCTTTCCAGGAAATAATCTTAAAAAAACACAAAACAAGTAGAAACAAACAAAACAATTGCCTTTTTAATAGTATCATGATATATCGTTATATGTATTATCGTGATCCTAGTATTGTGATTTGTATTGTATCTTCAGATTCTTGCCGATACACTGCCCTGATAATAAGGTGCCGTCTCTTGCTGGAGGACAAGAACTAGAAGTATTTCATCAGAAGGTACAGTCGGTTCTGTAAACATTTGTTGCTTCTTGTTTTTGTTTTTTTTCCATAGTACGTTCAACCAGCAGGATCCCAGCTGGACGTCTTCATCTAAAACTCGGTCTGGAAACCTCAGAACAGCGTCTACGTTTCAAGTACTCGTTTTTTTGGCTGTAGGTCTGATCTCGAACAACTGCCACCATGGATCCTCGGTTAAAAAAGGAACAAAAAAATCCACAACCGATCGAATGAATGTTGAAGCCGATGTTTTACAGGTTGAAGATGTTGGTGCAGAACTGAGAAGCTGTGGGACATTTTTATTTCGGTCGTAATACGTGGATTAAAAACTGAACTGCTCTTCAACATTTAAAGCTGGATCTAAACCTACAGTTGAACGTTTAATGTCATGAGGCCAAATGATTCCGTCGACTTTGGTGGAAGACGCTTCAGATAAAAGTTCACATCAGCCTCAAGACCGAGTTTGTCAGTTGAGCTCTTGAACGGAAATGTAAAAACTGGAAAACTGAGCATCCTAAAACACCTCTTCCAAACACGTCAGCACAGATGTTTATGTAAACTGCAGAAGGTCGGATGCCTTTTCGTCCTGTAGATGCTTTCCTTTCCTTCTTTTTCTTCTTCTTGGACTTCTTTTGGCACTTGGCGAACGACTGATTTCGGTTTCAGAACTTCTACTTCTTCTTCCGTTACCTTTTGATGATGACATCCCACTTTTCGTTTGCTACAAACAAGGAACAGTTTTAACGTTTTGACGTCAGCTTCGCATTTTCTCTACGATTACACAGAAACGCAGCTGTTGAATGTCCAAGATGAAGCTGCAGTGTGTGTTTCTCGCTGTCGTTTTGCTGATCAGTGTTTCTGCTCCCAATGAACGTCCAGACTTTGGTCACAATGACGACGTACATCCCAATGTTTTCATGGACGTACCCGACGTCCACAGCAACATGGACGTACCGGACACCAACACCGAGACCAACTGGGACGTACAGGACATAAACAAGGACAACTACGAGGACGCAGACTGGCATCCTCCGCCTTCCTTCCCGGACACTTCGGACCTTCCTCCTGACGACCCGCCGCCGATACGAAGCAGCGCCGACCAAACCCGGAATAACGACAGTTCGACGTCTCTGTGTGGCGAGTATGGCGGTCAGGTGACCTCAGACGGACGATGCCGACTCGTAGCCGCGCTGCCTCCGACAGGAATGCCGCAGAAACGCTGCCCGGACATATTTCGCTGCACAGACGACATCTCCTATTGGCTCCGAGAAAACCAAGAAGGGAGGGACCAGCTGGAGGAGCTGAAGGAGACGATGTCGGACCTTCAGGAGGAGCTGAGGATGCACCAGCACCGAATCCAGGCCCTGGAGACACAGGTAGGTCCGCCAGGTATTACACCAGCACACGAACAGAAAAGTGGTGTTACTACACTGATCCCACATCTATGAGTTTGAGCTTCGAACACATGGACAAAGCCTCACCCACTGGCTGGTCGACTGCAGCCTTGAACTTCACACCTGAACATTCACACCTTTGAGGCCTGGACCAAGGTTCTAATTAGGGCTGTAAGAAAATATGGGTTCTGCAATATATTCAGATATTTCATTTCACAATACTGTATCAATATTAAAAAGTACTGTGTTGATATTTTTAGGTATTTATTCAAATGTGTAACGGGCTAAGTACAAAGGCTGAACCCAAAAGCAAGACCACAGAGTACAAGTAAAGTTGAGTGTTTTTATTAAACACTTTAACAAGTGAAAAAATACAACACAGAGAGAATATTATTTCTGTAAAGCCACTGAGTCCAGGGATAAACGTCTGGGCTGCGGGTGGTAATGGCTGACGACCAGCAAGGCCGAGCCGGGAAAACCCCAACGGAATCCCAACTAGGAGCAAACAGAGGGAGGTCAAAAAACAAGCCAGGTCATACACAGGGGAGCAAACAATACGACAACGGTACATGGGGACAGGCAGAACGCACGGTCAGTAATCCAGGCGAATGGTCGAAGCACAGGTACACGGTGGAGGCTGAGGTAACAAAGGGAGTAGGCAGAGACAGAGTCGGGTACATGAACCAGGTCGTAAACGAGCAGGCAGGATAGGAACAGGCTGACTCGGTGGTCGAAGGACGAAAACGGGTCGAAAACAGGCAGACAAACAAACAGGATCCAAAAACGCTGGTGAGTGAGCACAACAAGTTGTAGAGCACAAACTGGCAACTAAACAGGGGAAAACACAGGGTTTAAATACACAAGAGGGTGGGAAGACAGTTGGACACAGGTGGAACACATCAGGGTGGAGCCAGGTAATCAGGGAAAAGGTGAACACGATCAGGGAGAGGAAGTAAAGACACCAGACATGACACATGAGGGAAACTTAACAAAATAAAACAGGAAATGACAAACAACACAGAGAAGACAGACAAATCCAGACACAGTCTGGGAGCAGACATGACAAAATGCAGATATTGTGGAGGTTCATTATTTTTTAACAGTGTTTTATTAAATAATGGTTACTTGAATCCTCCTAAAAGCACTTTTTCTCTGTCTGAGAGGCAGATGTTCGTTCCTTTGTTTGGATTGAACTCAAATCCTGTTCTGATGTTAGTTGTGAACTAATAGAATCTGAACATTTGAACAGGATCTGAAACTGGAATGTCTGGAAAACAGAATTTCAGTTTGAACACAGTTTGAACATTTGCTGATAGAACATTAGATCCTGTTGGGATCAAATACAAATGTGTTTAGGATTTGTGCAGATTTATGCTGTAATTAAATTCTTAAAGGAAATAATCATTTAAAAAAAAGAAACAAACAAAAAATTGCCTTTTTAACAGTATCATGATATATCGCGATATATCGTATCGTGATCCTAGTATTGTGATTTGTCTCATATCACCAGATTCTTGCCGATACACCGCCCCAGTCATAATAGTTTTGGATTCTTCATTGTAGTTTAGTTTTATTTAGTTTTTACTTTTTTTTTTCTCTAATTCAGTTTGTTTTAATTAGTTTTCAGAGCAGGTTTGATAGTTTTTATTAGTTTTCTTTTTTTTCTAAATGCTTAGTTGTAGTTCAGTTGTAGTTCAGTTGTAGTTTAGTTTAGTTGTAGTTTAGTTGTAGTTCAGTTGTAGTTTAGTTGTAGTTCAGTTGTAGTTTAGTTGTAGTTCAGTTGTAGTTCAGTTGTAGTTCAGTTGTAGTTTAGTTTAGTTGTAGTTTAGTTGTAGTTTAGTTGTAGTTCAGTTGTAGTTTAGTTGTAGTTTAGTTGTAGTTCAGTTGTAGTTCAGTTGTAGTTTAGTTGTAGTTCAGTTGTAGTTCAGTTGTAGTTCAGTTGTAGTTCAGTTGTAGTTCAGTTTAGTTGTAGTTCAGTTGTAGTTTAGTTGTAGTTCAGTTGTAGTTCAGTTGTAGTTCAGTTGTAGTTCAGTTGTAGTTCAGTTGTAGTTCAGTTTAGTTGTAGTTCAGTTGTAGTTCAGTTGTAGTTCAGTTGTAGTTCAGTTGTAGTTCAGTGGTCTCTTTTCTCTTCTTCTCTGTGCTCCTATTCAAATCAATCCCAGACAGGACTCTGCTGCTTTAGTCTCCATGTTTCCAGGTAGAGTGGGGACCAGAAGACGACTGGAAACCACAAGTGAACACAAGTGACGGAGCAAAAAGTGTCGTATGGAGACAGCACAGAAAACTGAGAGAGGGAAATAAACATCCCATAATAACTGTCTACCTTCATCAGCCTCAGAATCAAACTGACCAGTGTAGAAGAAACTCTGAGTTACCGTCCTTTCTGTACATTTACTCTTACTTTTATCACTTCATTTCTTTGACTCTGACAGTTGTTTCTTTCTGGTTCTCATCATTAACTTAACTCACTACTCCCTCTGGTGGTCACATAAACCCTCAGCCTGTCATCTGTTCACTTCACTTATTGGTCTCATGTGTGCGTGTGTCTCAGAGTGAAGACGGCGTGACACTCAACGCCACCTTTGCCCACCGGCTGCGCTCCCTGGAGACGCGTCACGCCCAGGCCGACACGCTGCTGCACGTCCACGCCGCACTGCTGTATGAGCTGCAGGCCCAGCTGCGCAACCTGTCGGCCGCCGTGCGGCACGTGAGCCGCAACAGCGACTGTAAGGTCAACGTGGTCCGAACGCCACCACCACCGCTCAGCATGAGAGACAAGCTGTTACCAGGTAACAGCTGACCACAGGGAACAGCTGACCACAGGTCACACCTGACCACAGGTAACAGCTGACCACAGGGAACAGCTGACCACAGCTAACAGCTGACCACAGGTCACACCTGACCACGGCTAACAGCTGACCACAGGTCACACCTGACCACAGGTAACAGCTGACCACAGGGAACAGCTGACCACAGGTAACAGCTGACCACAGGGAACAGCTGACCACAGCTGACCACAGCTAACAGCTGACCACAGGTCACCAATCAGAGACAACACACTAATGACAACCAAATATGACACATTAAATATTCCGTCCAAACAGCAGGATTTCCTGTTTACTCCACAGTTTGACCTCAGTACAGTAAAATGAGTCTAGACTGAGATGTGTAGTGTTTGTGTACTTTTTGTGTCCATGTCCTGTCTTTCTGTCTCTGAACCTGTCTTTAAACCTGTCCTGTCTTTGTCTCTTGCAGACAGACACTTCCTGTCCTTCTGTCCGTCAGACTGTGCGTCTCTGTACCAGAATGGCGTCCGGCGTTCGGGGGTGTACACCATCGTCCTGTCTCCGGGGACGCCCCTCCCAGTCTACTGCGACATGGACACAGAGGGTGAGGCGTGACATCACACCTTTCACCCAGAGCCTTTAATAGAACAGTTAGCACACTTCCAGAGCCTTTAATAGAACAGTTAGCACACTTCCAGAGCCTTTAATAGAACAGTTAGCACACTTCCACAGACTCCTGCTGTAAAACATGTCAGACTAAATATAAACGTCCTTCCTGGTTCTGGGGGCGGGGCCAATAGTTCCAAACATTCAGTGTTCCACCGTCTGAACACATTCATTTGTATTTGTGCTGATCTACCAACTCCAGTTCTAAGGTGATCAGATACGGTCATCTTTCCACTGGTCCAGTCTATTTCCTGTATCAGTGTCATTTCTGTTTAAATTCTGTTTTCTTTGGTCTGTGTTTGTGTTTGGATCCATTTACATCTGATCCAACTGTTCTGTTGGGGTTTCAGCTGTAGTCCATATGGAACCACTAGAACTACAATGATGGAGGTTCATATGGAACCACTAGAACTACAATGATGGAGGTTCATATGGAACCACTAGAACTACAATGATGGAGGTTCTAAGGGAAGGGGCCGTTAGTCCAAATGTGGTTCTGTGGGTTGGATTTCCAGTTGTTCTGTTAGACCTGCAGGTGTTAGCTTCAGTTTGTCACCTGAGGTCATGTGATCATCTGGAGGACAGTTACTGCAGTTACTTTGTTTTACTGAGTTTATGGTCTGTGCTAATGCTAACATGCTAAGTTAGCCTGTATGCTATCCTGTGGTTAATGCCTTATTGTGTGTGTGTTAACGCTAACATGCTAAATTAGCCTGTATGCTGTCCTGTGGTTAGTGCCTTATTGTGTGTGTGCTAATGCTAACATGCTAAATTAGCCTGTATGCTATCCTGTGGTTAGTGCCCTATTATGTGTGTGCTAATGCTAACATGCTAAGTTAGCCTGGACGCTATCCTGTGGTTAATGCCATATTGTGTGTGTGCTAACGTTAACATGCTAAGTCAGACTTTATGCTATCCTGTGGTTAATGCCTTGTTGTATGTGTGCTAATGCTAAGTCAATCCTTTCAGTGGCCACGCCCACTACTCAAAAGTAGAACACACACAACAGTACACACAGTAGTGACACAACGGGTGGGTGGGGCTTATTTTAGATTGACCTGCTGCTTGTCCAATAGAATAACCATACAGTGCTGGGTTTGTTTGGAACTATTCAGGCTTACATGAACCATGTGACCACCAGAGCGGTCACATCACAGTGTCATAATTCTCTTTATAAGGCTCTGGCTCCACCCACCAGCTCATATTGTTTATTACATGTCTGTGTCGTTAAACCGTGTCGTGTTTGTGTGAATTGTTGGCGTTTTCCCGTTTGCGTGTCCGTCAGGTGGAGGTTGGACCGTGTTCCAGCGGCGCCGTGACGGCTCGGTGAGTTTTAACCGCGGCTGGACCGATTATCGAGACGGCTTTGGTGAAGCACGTGGAGAACACTGGCTGGGAAACCATCAGCTCCACCTGCTGTCCAACCAGGGACACTACAGCCTCCGCATCCACCTGCAGGACTGGGGCCACGCCCACAGACACGCCCACTACAGCAGCTTCAGGTAGAGCAGCTGCGTTAGCGTTAGTGTTAGCAAAACCACCAACTGTTACTGTGTCATTCTGTGGACTTTAAGTCCTTCATTTATGGCAAAAGATACATGAATGAATTCATCAACATCTTCATATTATTATCGATAATTATCCTGATCAATGTCAAACCTTTATTTCTTTCCAGATTAAAAGCTCAGGTTTGGACGTGAAAGTTGAATAAAACAGACATTGAATTACAACAGTGACGTAAAATACAAGAAAAGACAAAAAAACACAACACACTGGAAGTCTGTGATTTGATTATTTAACCCTTCGAAGCCCCCCCCATAGAGCCCCCTCCTACTCACAGAAAGTACAGAATGTGCTCAGTGACATCCAGACCCAAACGTCCACCTTTAACCCTTACAGACCCAAACGTCCACCTTTAACCCTTAAAGACCCAAACGTCCACCTTTAACCCTCACAGACCCAAACGTCCACCTTTAACCCTTACAGACCCAAACGTCCACCTTTAACCCTTAAACACCCAAACGTCCACCTTTAACCCTTACAGACCCAAACGTCCACCTTTAACCCTTACAGACCCAAACGTCCACCTTTAACCCTTACAGACCCAAACGTCCACCTTTAACCCTTAAATACCCAAACGTCCACCTTTAACCCTTACAGACCCAAACGTCCACCTTTAACCCTTAAATACCCAAACGTCCACCTTTAACCCTTACAGACCCAAACGTCCACCTTTAACCCTTACAGACCCAAACGTCCACCTTTAACCCTTAAATACCCAAACGTCCACCTTTAACCCTTAAATACCCAAACGTCCACCTTTAACCCTTACAGACCCAAACGTCCACCTTTAACCCTTAAATACCCAAACGTCCACCTTTAACCCTTACAGACCCAAACGTCCACCTTTAACCCTTACAGACCCAAACGTCCACCTTTAACCCTTAAACACCCAAACGTCCACCTTTAACCCTTACAGACCCAAACGTCCACCTTTAACCCTTACAGACCCAAACGTCCACCTTTAACCCTTAAATACCCAAACGTCCACCTTTAACCCTTACAGACCCAAACGTCCACCTTTAACCCTTAAATACCCAAACGTCCACCTTTAACCCTTACAGACCCAAACGTCCACCTTTAACCCTTAAACACCCAAACGTCCACCTTTAACCCTTAAACACCCAAACGTCCACCTTTAACCCTTAAAGACCCAAACGTCCACCTTTAACCCTTAAATACCCAAACGTCCACCTTTAACCCTTACAGACCCAAACGTCCACCTTTAACCCTTACAGACCCAAACGTCCACCTTTAACCCTTAAATACCCAAACGTCCACCTTTAACCCTTACAGACCCAAACGTCCACCTTTAACCCTTACAGACCCAAACGTCCACCTTTAACCCTTAAATACCCAAACGTCCACCTTTAACCCTTAAATACCCAAACGTCCACCTTTAACCCTTACAAGACCCAAACGTCCACCTTTAACCCTTAAATACCCAAACGTCCACCTTTAACCCTTACAGACCCAAACGTCCACCTTTAACCCTTAAATACCCAAACGTCCACCTTTAACCCTTACAGACCCAAACGTCCACCTTTAACCCTTAAACACCCAAACGTCCACCTTTAACCCTTAAACACCCAAACGTCCACCTTTAACCCTTAAAGACCCAAACGTCCACCTTTAACCCTTAAATACCCAAACGTCCACCTTTAACCCTTACAGACCCAAACGTCCACCTTTAACCCTTACAGACCCAAACGTCCACCTTTAACCCTTACAGACCCAAACGTCCACCTTTAACCCTTACAGACCCAAACGTCCACCTTTAACCCTTAAATACCCAAATGTCCACCTTTAACCCTTAAATACCCAAACGTCCACCTTTAACCCTTACAGACCCAAACGTCCACCTTTAACCCTTAAATACCCAAACGTCCACCTTTAACCCTTAAAGACCCAAACGTCCACCTTTAACCCTTAAATACCCAAATGTCCACCTTTAACCCTTAAAGACCCAAACATCCACCTTTAACCCTTACAGACCCAAACGTCCACCTTTAACCCTTAAATACCCAAACGTCCACCTTTAACCCTTACAGACCCAAACGTCCACCTTTAACCCTTAAATACCCAAACGTCCACCTTTAACCCTTAAACACCCAAACGTCCACCTTTAACCCTTACAGACCCAAACGTCCACCTTTAACCCTTAAATACCCAAACGTCCACCTTTAACCCTTAAATACCCAAATGTCCACCTTTAACCCTTAAATACCCAAACGTCCACCTTTAACCCTTACAGACCCAAACGTCCACCTTTAACCCTTAAATACCCAAACGTCCACCTTTAACCCTTAAACACCCAAACGTCCACCTTTAACCCTTACAGACCCAAACGTCCACCTTTAACCCTTAAAGACCCAAACGTCCACCTTTAACCCTTAAATACCCAAATGTCCACCTTTAACCCTTAAAGACCCAAACATCCACCTTTAACCCTTACAGACCCAAACGTCCACCTTTAACCCTTAAATACCCAAACGTCCACCTTTAACCCTTACAGACCCAAACGTCCACCTTTAACCCTTAAACACCCAAACGTCCACCTTTAACCCTTACAGACCCAAACGTCCACCTTTAACCCTTACAGACCCAAACGTTCACCTTTAACCCTTAAATACCCTAACGTCCACCTTTAACCCTTACAGACCCAAACGTCCACCTTTAACCCTTAAATACCCAAACGTCCACCTTTAACCCTTAAATACCCAAACGTCCACCTTTAACCCTTAAAGACCCAAACGTCCACCTTTAACCCTCACAGACCCAAACGTCCACCTTTAACCCTTACAGACCCAAACGTCCACCTTTAACCCTTAAACACCCAAACGTCCACCTTTAACCCTTACAGACCCAAACGTCCACCTTTAACCCTTACAGACCCAAACGTCCACCTTTAACCCTTACAGACCCAAACGTCCACCTTTAACCCTTAAATACCCAAACGTCCACCTTTAACCCTTACAGACCCAAACGTCCACCTTTAACCCTTAAATACCCAAACGTCCACCTTTAACCCTTACAGACCCAAACGTCCACCTTTAACCCTTACAGACCCAAACGTTCACCTTTAACCCTTACAGACCCAAACGTCCACCTTTAACCCTTACAGACCCAAACGTCCACCTTTAACCCTCACAGACCCAAACGTCCACCTTTAACCCTCACAGACCCAAACGTCCACCTTTAACCCTTACAGACCCAAACGTCCACCTTTAACCCTTACAGACCCAAACGTCCACCTTTAACCCTAACAGACCCAAACGTCCACCTTTAACCCTTACAGACCCAAACGTCCACCTTTAACCCTTACAGACCCAAACGTTCACCTTTAACCCTTACAGACCCAAACGTCCACCTTTAACCCTTACAGACCCAAACGTCCACCTTTAACCCTTACAGACCCAAACGTCCACCTTTAACCCTTACAGACCCAAACGTCCACCTTTAACCCTAACAGACCCAAACGTCCACCTTTAACCCTTACAGACCCAAACGTCCACCTTTAACCCTTACAGACCCAAACGTTCACCTTTAACCCTTACAGACCCAAACGTCCACCTTTAACCCTTACAGACCCAAACGTCCACCTTTAACCCTTACAGACCCAAACGTCCACCTTTAACCCTTACAGACCCAAACGTTCACCTTTAACCCTCACAGACCCAAACGTTCACCTTTAACCCTTACAGACCCAAATGTCCACCTTTAACCCTTAAACACCCAAACGTCCACCTTTAACCCTTACAGACCCAAACGTCCACCTTATTACAGATATTAAATATTACTCATTTTTAATCCAGTTTTCTTCTAATCCTGTCTCTGTGTCCAGAACTCTTTGGCGCTGACTACTGGACAAATGTGGAACATGTTCAAATACACAACAGCAGAAAACCCACCACATGTAGAACCTGTGGATCCAAACAGAACATTAACTATAATAATCTGTTTATCAGCTGTTCTTCTCCAGTTGAAGTCCATTCCACCGGTCAACTGGAGTGTGTTTTGTGACGCTGCAGGATCGAGGATGAGGAGAACCGGTACCGGCTCCACGTGTCCGGGTTCAGCGGGACCGTGGAGGACTCGTTCGGCTGGTACCATAACCTGCAGGACTTCAGTACCCCTGACACCGGGGACATCTGCGCTGAGATCAGCCACGCCGGCTGGTGGTTCCACCAGTGCTTCTACGCCAACCTGAACGGAGTCTACTACCAGGTACTGACCAGGTGGACCAGGTGGACCAGGTGGACTGGTGGACAGGGTGGACCGGGTGGACCAGATGGACCGGGTGGACAGGGTGGACTGGGTGGACAGGGTGGACCGGGTGGACCAGGTTGACCAGGTGGACAGGGTGGACCAGGTGGACTGGGTGGATTAGATGGACAGGGTGGACCAGGTGGACTGGGTGGACCGGGTGGACCGGGTGGACTGGGTGGACTGGGTGGACAGGGTGGACCAGGTGGACTGGGTGGACCGGGTGGACCGGGTGGACTGGGTGGACTGGGTGGACAGGGTGGACTGGGTGGACAGGGTGGACCAGGTGGACAGAGTGGACCAGGTGGTTGACTCTTTGGACCCAGTTTGGGCTGAAATTGAAACCGTTTTGTTTTAGTCTTTTGGAGAATTTGTAGTAGTTTACTAAAACAGATAAAAATTATGGATAAAATTCCCTTTGTTTTCATCTTTGTCCATGTTAGATTGATACAAAATTGATTTATTTCACTTGATCAATTGTATCTTCTCGTCAGTTGTCGTTTAGAGTCGTCTTTTCGTCCCCTCTCTACCTGGAAACAGATATCCGACAGCGAGGAAGAGAAAAGATAAGAATACATCTGAACTAAAGCTAAGCATTTAGAAAACCAGCAAACCTGCTGTAAAAACAAATTCAAACTGAATTAGAGAAAAAAAGTTAAAACTAAATAAAACTAAACTAGAATGAAAAATCCAAAACTATTAGAACCTTGGTTTGGACCAGAACCTGAACCATGAACCCCCCATGTGCTCTCCTGAACCTGATGTAGAAGAGTTAAAAGCAGTGGTTGAATGTCAGCGTGTGGTTCAGTTCTACTGTTTATTAACTCGAAAGGATCTGAATCTGAATCTGAAACTGGATCTGAATCTTCTAAAGGACCTGAATCTGAATCTTCTCCCCCAGGGTGGTCAGTACTCCCTAAAGGCCCAGAACCTCCTGGGTCCAGATGGTATCGTCTGGTTCTCCTGGAAGGACTCAGACTTCTACTCCTTAAAGGCCGTGTCAATGATGGTCCGACCAAACAACTTCAGGCCCCGCCTATCACCATAGCAACCATCGTGACATCCCTGAGACACGCCCTCTGAACGCTCCACCTTCAGAACCCAGATCTGGGTCCAGATCCCAGTGATCCCAGCTCTTCGTGGCCTACACTGATCTGGGTTTTTGGGTTCTTCTGGGTTTCAACCAGGACCTTTGCAGTAAAAAGGATGTTTTTTAAAAAATTATTTATTACTTTTCCACTTGTTTCTACCAGTACTTTCATCCTGTGATTATATATACATACATACATACATACATACATATATATATATATATGTGTGTGTGTGTGTATATACATATATATATATATATATATATGTATGTATGTATGTGTACACACATATATTTATGTATTCTTCTTCCTTTGCTGTTTCCTCTAGCTCTTTCCAATAGTACATATTTTCCCTCCTGTTTGTTATAGTTATTGCTCTGTTATTTTCTTGTGTCCATATTCAGTGTTTGTGCGGTTTTTGGAACCTCTTTTGGTCTCCACTGTCCATTAATCCTATCAGTACTTGTAAATAATTGGTGTAAAATACAGTTCTTCATCTTTTCATGGTCATCAGATATGACCCATATGTTGAGGTAATGACATGTTTTACTTAAACAGTCTCTGTTTCTTCACTTTTAATATAATAACCTTTGAATTGCCTCCAAGCTTAAACGAACTTCTACATCACAGGTGTCAAACATGCGGTCCGTGGGCCAAAACCAGCCCTCCAAAGGTTCCAGTGTGGCCCGTGGCATGATAGTATGAAGTGTTCAAATTACAACAAAGATATGAACAGTCAAGGGTGTTGAACTGGTTTTAGTTCAGGGGTCACATTCAGCCCAGTGTGATCTAAAGTCAAATAATAACAGAATAACCCTTTTACAATCAAATCTGAGAAACCTGATGAATGTAATGTAAATGCATTTGGAACCATATCCTCCTGGCTGTTAGTCGTTGTTTTGTGCATTTGTTGATCTGATCTGTAAGTTGTGTTAATAAGCTGCTGAATAATAAGCTTCTTGTATTAATTCTAAATTTCAGCATTAGGCCTTTTACCAAATGTTTATGTGACATTCTGTGAAATGCACAAGTACAAATGATGAGTTGAGACATAATGTTAAAAAATGTCATTTATTTTTCTTGAGAAATTTGTTTTTTTCTGGTTGTTCCCATCTCTTTGTGTAAGGATAGTTTATAAATGTAAATATTTTCATAACTTAATGTTTTTTATTGAACTGAAACAAAGAGAAAAACCTGGAATTGTCATTATTTATAGATTATTATGCTATTATTTTAATGGTCTGGCCCGCTTGAGATCGAATTGAGCTGAATGTGGAACCTGGACTACAATGAGTTTAACACCCGTGACCTACATGAGCAGTGAATGAAATACAGAAAAAACAGGATTTACACTGAAAAAATGAAGAAATGTAGAGGATACTACTAGAATAAATAGTGATAGATCAGGATGGACAGAGTAAATGTCTATAGATAGATAATTCAACAGGTTCCACGGTTCTTTCTCTATAGTTTATTCAAACACATACAGGTAAGGTGTTTCAGGTACATGTACAGGTTGGTGGTGGTGTTTCCACTCGGGAGGCGGGGCCTGTGGTCTGTGCTCCTCCTCCCCCTCTTCAGTGTTTATGTGGGGCGCTCCCGGGGGCGGGTGACGTACTGCCACCACAGAGGGGGGAGGTCACCCTCCTTCCGGGCCGGGGGCAGGGCTTCAGTCTGGGGGCCGTCGGCCGGAGTCTCAGCCTGGAGCTGCTCCACCTGGAACCAGAACCAGAACCACAGAGGTTTAATTACAGAACCAGAACCACAGAGGTTTAACTACAGAACCACAGAGGTTTAATTACAGAACCAGAACCACAGAGGTTTAATTACAGAACCACAGAGGTTTAACTACAGAACCAGAACCACAGAGGTTTAATTACAGAACCACAGAGGTTTAACTACAGAACCAGAACCACAGAGGTTTAACTACAGAACCACAGAGGTTTAATTACAGAACCAGAACCACAGAGGTTTAATTACAGAACCACAGAGGTTTAACTACAGAACCAGAACCACAGAGGTTTAATTACAGAACCACAGAGGTTTAACTACAGAACCAGAACCACAGAGGTTTAATTACAGAACCACAGAGGTTTAACTACAGAACCAGAACCACAGAGGTTTTACTCCAGAAACAAAAATGCTGTAAAATTACCAATATTTGTAACTTTAAAGTTTTAGTGGATGAGTCAGAATTTTAAAAAGAATCTGGCAAAAATGAAAAACATTTAAATTCTGACCTAAAACAATACAACAGTAGATCTACTACACTAGTAGATCTATTGCAGTAGATCTACTACAATAGATCTACTCTGACACTAGATCACCGAGTCTGTGGAACCATTGTCAGGCTCTCTCCGGTAAATGGGTCCCAAACATCCCATAATACACCCTTTTGCTCCTGTTCCTGGTTAAACTGGTGAACTGGTCGTCGGTGGACTCACCTCTCGGTCCCAGCTCTGCGTCCTCAGTTTCTTCCACTGCTCCCTCTTGGAGAAGTAGTCCGGGTACATGGCCTTCTCTGAGGGGTGCCACCAGTCCAGAACCCACTCCGGTACCTGCACGGACAGACCCACCCAGACCGTTCACAACAGAACCAACACACTCGTTTCAAACATCTGAGGTTAAACCCAAATAAAGGAGACTAAGGATTTGTTTAGGGTGTTTTTTTACTCATTTATCATGAATACCAGTTGATTTTGTTTCCTTTAACTGAAAACGTTACAGAAATAAAACAAGGGAAATTTACAGGTTTTTTTTAATCAAATAATTTCTTCAAATTGGAGGAAAAAAACGAAACACCAAAAGGAAAACGAAATCCATTAAAAGAAAAAAACTGATGTTCTTTGGTCCAGTGGTCCTTCCTAGGCCTTTCCACTAGAGGGCAGCACCAACCTGGGAGTGCTTCAGTTTGAGTCCAATCCTGGACCAAGTGTGGACAATTAATTAAACAACAGTTTAAAAACAGTTAGAAACAGAAGTTTGTCAGTAATATCTACTGTGCAAAATACAGCTGAAAAACAACATATCCTCCATATTTTCATGTAGTAATTAGATTAAATCTGTAAATTAGGAGCAGAAAACTGAAGTAATGAAGTTTAGATATGAGGAAATGTTTTGGTTTTTTTTGCACATTTTACAATTAGTTTTTATTCTACCCTATTTACCTTTTCTATACTTTATTTTAGTTTATATTTCATTGCTGTCTGGCAGAAACCTCATAAGTCCATTTTTAGTCTTTTTTTTTTTGCCATAAAATGATTCTATGGGTCAGTCTTCGTGTTGGCCTGATGGTTTTAGAAACATTTAACCAATGAAAAGTGTTGAAAACGGCTTGTGCCTACACGTCTGAACTCCATTCATTTATTTAGAATATACACGCTTTTTCCAGTTTCCTGAAAAATAACTGTTTGGGACTTAAGAGGTTTCCACTCGACAGTGTCAATTTTGTCCTTTTATCTTTCTTGTGCTACAAACACTGAGACCTGGGTGACCATATTTGGTCTGTCATGTACCGCTGATCGAATGACAGTAAATCTGAGTCTGAAGGCTGATGTTTTCCACCTACATAAATAAGTCCAGTCTGATGCAGTTCCCTGGTATTTAACACTGGACCAGTTCTCAGTTTCACTCAGTCTCATTAGCCACTTCTACACAGAATAAAGGTCACATGGGGGTTCCACCTTTTTTCCACCATTGTCTGATTTCCACAGATTAAAGGAGGAACAGAGCTGAGACAGGCTGGACTTTTACACAGCCGACCTGCCTTCACCAGCCAAAGGGGCGGAGCCACAGTGGGACGTAGAACTTTTGTGTCGGTGTGAGTATAGCGGTGCTGCTAACTTCTCTGGAGTCGGCCCTGTCAACGGATGAATAGAGTGTCCGGTATGGAAGGAAATGTGTCTCATCAGATTTTGAATTATAAAAGCTATTGAATTTCTAGCGCTGATTTTTTTTGCACTGAAATTAAGGATCTGAATTTTTTGTCTCTGAATTCAACTATGTTAATAAATTTAGAATAAAAAAAAAATTCAGATGCAAAATATTCAGACCCCACATCCAGGACACCAAGGATAAGCAATCGATTCTATCTCAAGTTGAACCAAAAGCCAGCAAATCGAGTTACGTTAGGTTGGTCAAGTGACACCGACGCAGGAAGACGGTCAGCGCAGATGTGTGATCGGAATTTTTTGCATCTGAATTTTTTTTTATTCTAAATTTAGGAACATAGTTGAATTCAGAAACAAAAAATTCAGATACTTCATTTCAGTGCAAAAACAATCAGTGCTGGAAATTCAGTAGCTTTTATAATTCAAAATCTGATGAGTCACATTTCCTTCCATACTCTGGATGATGCCAGTCGTGCATGCGTTGAAGCATTTATCTCTGTCAGCCATCTTTTACAACTCACTACAGCAACCTTGCTAGGACAAATCACTGTTGTATGAGTCCAGTTATATAAAAGTACAGAGACTTTACCTTCAAGGAGGATCTTTCTAGTGATCAGAAGTCATTTTGAGAGTCAGTTTCTAGGCCTGCTTTGGGTCTCCTCCACAGCCCATCCAGCTGACAAACGTTGTGATCTAAATCTGGTTAAACTGAGCAGTGGAGGGGAATCGCAGCTCTTTACCAACGATGCCATCTTTGCGTTAGGGAGTCGTTTGTCCCAGTGAGATTGTCGTAGTGAGTCGTAAAAGATGGCCGACAGAGATATTTGCTTCTACACGTGTCACTCACATCATTCGGAGACTCAAATGGTCCCTTGTCAGATCCGTCTGTCACTGTTCCACAAACGTTCTCATGGATACAGTCCTACGCCCCAGGTGACAACAGCTGGTGGATGTGGGCGTGTCTCCAGTTCCACATCTGTCTGGTGGTGTTCATATTAGGGATGTAGACAATTAATCGACTAATGATTAATTGTTGATAAGAATTTGCTCAATTAAATTATTAATTGTCGGTTAATTGGCCTTGTCCACCTGTCCACACCTGTCTGAAGGCTGCCGGTGTGTCCGCGCTGCGCCGCGGCTGGGATAGGCGCTCATGGAACCGGATCATGGCGTTGATGAGTTAGAATGTCTGTATGAACATGGAGGAGACAAACACAGACCGACCGTCTGTTTGTGGGAGCGGTGCACCCCCGAATAAATACATCCACAAATGTGGGGTGGGTATGGGAGCGTTTTCCTGGAGGTTGGTCCAGTCTACAGTCAGTGAAAAGTTTCACTGTCACTTCTGCGGGGGCACGGACTGCACCGTACCCCCATAGTTAGAAGTTGGACGGAAAGTGACGCACGCACGCACGCACGCAGTTACCAACCAACCAACACGCACGCATCCCCCAGCCGAACTGCCACCCCCCCCCCCCCTCCAATTCCACACCGCCACATCAACAGATGAATTCCACAGGAAACACTGACAACCAATGGTTGAATAAATCAGTCATTAAAGAATATAACATGGTTTTATCATGAAGTGTATAAACAATGTTTAACTTTTCTTCTTATAGACTGTATTGAAAAAGAAATTCAGGTTCTCAGGAAAATCACCGCTTATCAATTAATCGTTAATCGATCGATAAGGGCAACCAACTAACGATTAATGAATTCATCGATAATTTGCATCCCTAGTTGATATGTTTGTTTACTGTACACAGCATGCACTCATTTTTACCCCCCCCCGTGCGCAGGGGTTGCACACTCAATACATCATCCAAATGTCCTCCCTTGGTTGGAACCAGAGGTGTTCCTTTTCCATAGTGTTCCTGAATCCTGGTTCCACCTTTATCAGGGCTCTGTTCCTACCTCCAGAGGAGTTCCAGAGGTGGAACCAAATGATCCACCATTTCATTTACACAGACAGCGGAACAGAATATAGGTGGAATATTCCAGAACAGAAGTGGAAAAGGGGCTGATGTGAAACTGTTCCTGGTGTTCATTCAGTTCTTCCAACACACACACACACACACACACACACCTTGTAGCAGTCATATCTCTCGTAGGAGGTTCCTCCGGGAGAGTCGGGGAAGATGTAGGGCTGTGGATGTTGGTTGGACCAGAACTCCTCCTCTCCCGCCTTCAGCAGCATCGTGGCCTTCACCAAGTCCTTCTCATTCTTGTTCTCATCGAAACGAGCCCGTAACATGCAGGCGTAGAAGCGGTATTTATCTCTGTAACGGAGGAGAATGAAGGAAAGGACATTTACAAGGAATTATCATCATTATATTTATGTTCTGTGTCCAGGTGAGTGATGCTCAACGGCTTATTTATGAGACGCTTTTAGGTTTTCAGAAGATTTAGGAGTCTGAAGGTGAGGCAAGAGAGCGTCATCTTCAAATAAAAAAAAATACATAATTTCACATCACTGAAGACCTGAAAAAATAACAAACAAGTTGCTAAAGAAAATCCACCAGTGTGATTTAGTTTTCCACTTTGACATTAAATCACCCTGTGTGGAGCTGCAGCTGCACGTGACAGCAGACAGCACTTTATGTCCAGAGGAAGTGGAAAGGGAGACTTAGACAAAAAAACTGAAATGTAGTTGAACTGAAAATGTTTAGTCTGTTTTAGAGCATGAGTGAAACTGAATAAACCTGGATGAAAATTCTAATTACTAAATAGAAAACCTTGGAAACTCCTAGAAAATGATAAATCACTTTGTTTCTCCAGCAACATTTTACTCCATAAATATACAGATCTGATCCCATAAGTTACTGAAGTTGAACCTCATTAATTATCCATCATTTAATCATTTTACACTTACTTTTTAATCATTATTTTTGCATGGTATTGTGCAGTTTGATCTACTTTATAATAGAGCTGAGTCAAAGCTGTGTTTCCTTCATTCCTCTGCTGTTAAACATTGGTTCCACTCTTGTGTTTCACACGGACCCTTATTGTGACGCACAAAGAAGCTTCAATTCAGGAAAACTGCAATGGAATATTTCCCCTCAATCAGCTGGAGTTGATTAATGGAATTGTGAATTTTTGCATTCGCTTCAAGCACCTAATTGATTAATCATTTCAGCTCTAATATTCTATAAATAAACATGTTTTTATAGTGACATCTCCTCCTTTACGGCGTCCTTGTCTGCCCAAAAAGGTACCTTTGCAAAAAACACTATTATTATGAGCTTATGAATAAATAAAACTTGTAAACTTTGAGTCAATAAGAGTAAACGGCAGCTGGTGGGGGTACGTACATCAACACATTCAGCTTTGAATATAAAATAATGCAAATAATATATCGAGCCAACTTAAAGTGACTCCCTGTGTGTGTACAAAGGTTCTTCTCAACACATGAGTCCAAATAGGATTTGTGAGATGTTTGTAAATTTGTCGAACAAAAAGCTAGAAAAACAGACTAAAAACAGATGTGTATGTGTTGTAGGAGTTAAACTATGGAAGGACGCCAGCATGGATTTAAGAATGTGGAGCTCATTTTTGATATTTAAAAAAATGGTACCTAGGGCCAATTTTGAAGGATACAATTGTTAAGATCTAATAAGTAATAAGTAAATAATTTATTTTCGACTCTGCATTAAATTACCATTAATTTGGTTGGCTTTGTTTTCTATTTTTCTGGTTTAGTTTCACTTTCTTTTATGTTTTTGCTTGTTTGTTTTTTTGTAAGCATTGTTGTTGTTTTTTTTCTTTTTCCTATACTGAATGCTAGATAACTGAATGTGTTCTGTAGGACAGGTGTTAATAGAAGCGTTCTGCTTCTGCCTGGGCCTTTTCACTCACTAACCTGTTGGTAATGTTTTTGATTGATTGATGTATTTATTTCGAATATGAATGTCAAAACAGAAGAAAATAAATAAACAAAACACTTAAACATAAGACACATAATACATATTCCAAAAGGAGTTAAGAAGAAGTATAACTTATAAACCCCACCCCTTCTCCTTATTTAATTAATAACAATAATAATAACCGTCAAAGTCTAAGCATATCTCTACTATATACCATAATATGATTGATATTTATTATTAAATAATTTGATTTCTGGCTTTATATTATTATGAACAAATATAATATGATTTACATAAACACATAATACAATAACACATATATGTAAATATATATTCATACACAGATCTATACACTCACATATACAGTGCTGACACTGATTGGATTATGTGATGATTGAATAAAGAATTTCATCAACATCAATTCATCGTGATAGTGATAAAGTCTGACATTTACAGCTCTAACCTCCTAAGACCCAGGAAATGTCAGCAAAGTATCAGGGTTTTTTTTTTTTTGTTGTTTTTTTATTCTTTATTAAATAAGTGCCTATATTGGAAACATCATGATGCAACAGTTTTTTCAGATGCAGTTTTTAAATTTTTTAAAGACAAATCTCCCACTAAAACAACTTGGCATAAAATCCTTCTGGAATGCTTTCCTATGGACTATTTGACCTGTTGACTTCATTCTTCAAAGAGACAGTTTATGTAAATTTGGACTCCATACCTCTGTTTCACTAACTCCTCAGTCACTTCTGTGCTTTCAGACCTCATCAGTGACTGAAAATCTTTGCTGCCTGTTTCCAATCAGATCACTACTGATCTCACCTGTCACTGCTGGATTGTCTGATCTTTGTTTTATCTTCACAATAAGTCCATACTGTGGACTAGTTGCTTTATCTTGGATTAGTCTATTTTTTTCCTCTCTTACTATGCTTATCTTCCAGCAGATTTCTTTCTTTCTTTCTTCTTCTTCTTATAGACCAGGTGTTGTATTGAGCCATTTGTTATTGTGAAAAATGTAATAAAATCTAATAAAGATAATTGAAAAATAAATTATAGAATGTCCTCTGTGGTGGACAGTTTTCTTTTCTTTTTGTATTAAGTTGTGAAACTCTTTTCCATAAATGTGGACAGAAAACACATAGCTGGGTCTGAGGAAGCTAACAGTTGTAATGTTATGGTGTCATTTATGGGTTAGCTTGTGCGCTAGCTGCAGTCCGGTTTACATCAACACGAACACTGTGTACGTGAAAACTGCAAAAACTGGAAATACCTGACTGTCACCGGGCATGTGAGGTGTTTACTATTCTAATGCTCTAATGATGAGTAGCATTACTAATAAATCAGATAATTTTTGCGGTGAAGTCTTTAGGAATGAGTGACCTGCTAGCCGTTAGCTTAGCCGAACCGCTAAAGTCTCTCTTTTCCTGCAGTTTTTCGTGTTTTTGACGCAGACCGTGCGCCTCTGCTGCTCTTCTTACCTGAACACACACCATGATTCCAGGTGTCTCAGTGATTTCTTGTAAAGTCGCAGTACTTTCTGCTGGTGGGTGAGATAGGCTGAGGCCATTTTCGGCGTCCCCTGTCACCTTCTTACTGAACCCTGCGCGGTGGATTCTGGGAGTTTGGTGATGTCGTGATGTTTTACCGTAAATGTCGTAAATATCCGCAAAAATAAATGCGGCTTATCGTCTTTATTAATTGACACTGGTGGTGACAACACTAGGGATTAGTTTAGTAAAGTTTCCTGTTTTTATATTGTCTTTAATAACCGGAGAAAACTCGGTAAAGGTGTCGTTTGTGTGACGTGCTGCTCGTCTACTGTCGGATTTACGGCAGCTGGTCGTTATGGGATTGACGAGAGCGGCATGTGTTTCTCTTTCTAGAAGCTCTGCTCTTTCAACTATGGCTCAACACAAGTTCATCGGTAAGAAGCGCGTGTTTCGTGGATAAATGCAACATTAAAAGTCAGTTAAAGACGCTGAGTGTCCCTGCGTGTAAACAGACCAGGCAAAGTGTTCAATTAGCATCGAAGCTAACAGGCTAAAATGACAACAGAGCAGACAGGAGTGGACATGCGCTTTTGGTCCACTTCAGATCATCTGTCTTTATCTGACTGGGTCTCCTTCTTCCTCTGCCTTCATGTCCTCCTTTACCACACCAGTAAATCTGCTCTTTGCCTCTTCATGGACCTTCTGCCAGTGTGTGCACTGTCCGTCCTCTGTCCATGTCCAACCATCTCCATCTGGATCCTGTCACTACTTCCTCTGATGTGTCCTTCTTAAAACAAACAAACAAACAAACAAAAAAAATCCATACGACAGAGGATAGATAGATAGATAGATAGATAGATAGATAGATAGATAGATAGATAGATAGATAGATAGATAGATAGATACTTTATTGATCCTTTGCAGGAAATTGTTTCGTTACTACAGCAGCAGTACAAGAAAAACACACTGACTCATCACGATGAACATCCCACAAACAACCAACAGTGGAACGAAGAAGTAAACAGAATAAAATATATATATATATATATATATATATATATATATATATATATATATACAGGGTGTCCCATAAGTCTCCATACATAGGAAAAATAAACGTTTCTTGACATAAACCATTTTTATTTATATAATATGCTCTATATGACTGCCATTTTGTCAGGAACACATTTCAATGCGTGTCAGCTGAAGAACTATAAAGAAGAAATATAAAGGAATACATGTTAGAACTGTATATGTATGGAACGTATTATGTTTCCTATGTATGGAGACTAATTGGACACTATATATATATATATATATATATATATATATATATATATATATATATATATATATATATATATATATATATATATGTATGTATGTATGTATGTATGTGTATATATATATATATATATATATATATATACACACACACACACACACATATACATATATATGTATATATATGTATATATGTGTGTGTGTGTACAATACAAGTAATGTAAATAATATAATGTTAGAATAAATGGTGATAAATCAGTTCAGAAGTGTTAAAACATGAAATGCAAATGTTGAAATGATAAGTCAAGGCATAATATTTGCACCTTTTTTTTGTAACATATTTGAGGTTTTTCAAGTTATTCACATTTTTGTGAAAGGATAGTTTGTAAATGTGAAAACTTTCATAATTTCATTGATTTTTTTTTTTGCATTTAGACAGAGAAAGCAGCAGAGCAGACAGAGATGACTGAACACATTAATGAGCTTCAACGACTGAGATGAAATGAAACAAAACACCTCAAAATACTCAGCTGATATATTTTATTCCTTTAGACAAGTTCGAGTTTTTCTTTTCCATTTGGTCTCACTTTAGTCTGTATTTACAAAGTTAAAGGAGTAAAAATGAATTATGAAGAGTTGAATTAATACAAAATAACTTTAACATTAGGGGTGTTAGAAAGTATTGATTCTGCAATATATCACAATATATCATGATACTGTTAAAAAGGCCATTTTTTGTTTGTTTCGTTTTTTGTAATGATTATTTCATTGAAGAATTGAATTACAGCAGAAATCTGCTCAAATACGAAATAAATTTTTATTTGATCAGATCAGTTCCTGTGTTCAAACTGAAATTCTGTTTTACAGACATTACAGTTTCAGATCCTGTTCAAATGTTCAGATTCTATCAGTTCAGAACTAACATCAGAACAGGATTTGAGTTCAATCCAAACAAAGGAACGAACATTATTGAATAAAAGAGTGATAAATAATAATAAATAAAATTTAAACAAAAAAAACCTAAAATGAACCTCCACAATATCTGCATTTGAATAAATACCGAAAAATAAATATCGATACTATACTTTTTAATATCGATACAGTATTGTGAAATGAAATATTGCGATATATTGCAGAACCAATATTTTCTTATACCCCTACCTTTTTAACAGTATCATGATATATCATGATATACCGTATTGTGATCCTAGTATTGTGATTTGTATCGTATCACCAGATTCTTGCCGATACACAGCCTTATTGAACTTGTCTGAAAAGATGATTTTATCTTAACGTAAAGAGTTAAAAACCTGCTTTGCTCTGAGTGAAACTGGTTCATCATAAAATAAATCTGGTCTTGTGCTGATGTTTTGTTGTGACCTCAGTCCTAAAGTCTCATACTGTTGAATGCATTGAATGTGTTTGTGTGACTCATTCTGCGTTTGTGTTGAATTTGTGCGTGTGCAGATATCGGTGTGAACCTGACGGACCCCATGTTCAGAGGCTGTTACAGAGGAAAGCAGAAACATGACGGTGGGTGAGCGTCCGCGGTCACGGTGACTCTTCACACATGTTGGACTGAAACCCGCTGTGCTTTTTCTCCGACAGACGATTTCGATCAGATCATCGACCGAGCCGTCAAAGTGGGAGTGGAAAAGGTAAAGTAATCTGTACTGAACTGATGCAGAAATATGAATGAACAGGTTTATGATCTGTGTGGGTTTCACAGCGATTATTATTCATCCGATCAAAAATGACAAAACTCAAAGATCAGATCAGTTTAAAAATGGTACAAATCAACTTTAACTCTTTAAGTGCCAGACAGTTAAGGGGCTAATAAGCCTTAAAAGTGCCACAGAATTTGGCCGTTTTTCAGTATTTCGCGTCGTTTTTATAATATTTGAAGAATCCTGCAGGAAACCGCTCGGTAACATCCGACCGATTGCTGATTAGATTCAAAACGCACCGGACGCAGCCGATTCATTATTGATCGTAATTTGCATAATTTATAATAATAATAATAATAATAATAATAATCATCATCATCATCATCTTTATTTATATAGCACTTTTCATACATTAAAAACTGTAGCACAAAGTGCTTTACATATCAGTTTATAAAATCAGTACCGCCCCCCACCCACACCCACCCGCACACACACACACACACACACACACACACACACACACATATACATGCAAACCCACAAGCTCACACATACTTCAGAAGACTGACTGAGCACGGGTAGACCAGAACAAAAATGTACAAGTAAAAGTAAAACATCAGTTTAGGAGGCGCTGTCTCGGAGCCATCCGCACCAGGAGGCAGCCGCCGACCCCGGCGACCAGGCACCAGCAACACAGCCCCGCATCCCAACTAGTGGGAAAGGGCCAACTGGGACCCCCACCCACCAGAAAGGAGCGGACCCCAGTGAGAGAAGGCGCCACAGCCCCCAGAGTCCACAGCCGCCCCCCGGCATGGAGGGCTCCCTCTGATGAAACACCGGAGAATAAGAAACATTAAAAAGATATAAAAATATTATTCGGTCGCGTGACCTCAAATTCCCGTCTGCTTGGTCTCAAAAGGGGGACACAGAAAGAACGTCATCGAAATGTGAGAAAGAAATGGGGGTGGATGGTTTGTTTGTACACAAATGTGGCGTGTTCTCCAAAGCCGATTTAATCGGCCCATGGCACTGAAAGTGTTAATCCTCCAGTATCTGGGTGAGCATATTATGCACACTTTGCACCTCATGTTCTAAAAGGTCATATTATAATTATTATTAGTAGTAGTATTGTTATTATTATTTTAACCTGTATTTAACCAGGAAAAATGACTTGTTCATATTAACCTTGTGGGTGAACATATTAAACACACTTTCCACTTCCTGTTTTTAAAGGTCAGATTATTTTACAGTTTGTTTTTGGTCTGAATTCAACAGTTGTTCATTTGTGTCTGATTGTTTAAATTCTGACTCATCCACTAAATCCATCCCATCATAAACAGTGTTAAATTCCTACACTAACATCCTTCTATCAAAAAATACACACTGACACATTTAACATTTGAACCAAAAATAATAATGATATGAACCAGTGTTGGAGTTAATCACTGACAGATGTGGAACTAAGAAACAAATAAATAATAGAATTTATATGTAGTAAAATTTAAAAAAAAAAAAAAAGTGTTTTGTTGTTTGTATTAAAATATGGTTTGTTTCCATTACAAACATGTCATTTAAAGGGTTAAAATATGTCAGTTATTGAGTATTTTGTGTTTTTGTTTATGGCTCAAGTTGATGAAATAGAAAAAAATTGTAAAAAGTTCCAAACAGACTGTATGAAAAACCTTTTCCTCCAGCGTTAGGAAGGGACTGTATGATACTGGAGGGTTAAAGCGAAAACAGAATCAACTACCACAGAATATTCACACAACCTGTCTGAACCTTAAAGCTCATGCATCAGTTTGGACAGTTTAGTCCATCTGGGTCATGGGTAATTTTATGTGTTTAAATAAAATACAGTAAAAATAAAAATCCAATGTTCATTCATTTATTAAACATTAAAGGCAGAGTTTGAATTCTTGTTTATGTTTTTTTTGTTACAGTTTATTATCACAGGAGGAAATCTGGAGGAGAGTAAAGAGGCCCTGAAGCTGAGCCAGAACAGAGGTAAGAGGAGGAGGAGGAGGAGGAGGAGGAGAAGAGGAGGAGGAGTAAAAGGAAGAGGAGTAAAAGGAGGAGGAGGAGGAGTAAAAGGAAGAGGAGGCGGAGGAAGAGGAGGAGGAGGAGAGGAGGAGGAGTAAAGGAAGAGGAGAAGGAGTGAAAGGAGGAGGAGGAGGAGTAAAAGGAAGAGGAGGCCGAGGAAGAGGAGGAGAGGAGGAGGAGGAAGAGGAGGAGGAAGAGAAAGAAGAAGAGGAGAGGAGTAAAAGGAGGAGGAGAAGGAGGAAGAGGAGAAAGAGGAGGAGTAAAAGGAGGAGGAGAAGGAGGAGGAGGAAGAGGAGGAGGAGAAAGAGGAAGAGGAGGAAGAAGAGGAGGAGGAGGAGTAAAAGGAGGAGGAAGAGGAGGAGGAGAGAGAGAGAGAGAGAGGAAGAGGAGGAGGAACAGTAGTAGCAGCAGTTGTTGCTGCAGATGGTGTATATGTGTATGTGAATATAAGGGATGGAACAGTTCAGTACACACACATACATGTACATATATGTGTAGTTGTAGATATGTATTTATGTGTATACGTATATATGTATGTGTATGTGTGTGTAGATATACATATCTATCTATCTATCTCTATCTATCTATCTATCTATCTATCTATCTACACATACATACATACATAGAGTATAGAGTACACACATATGTGTACTCTAGTGGTCTGCTGGGTGGACTGGACTGGACGGGTGTCCAGTGGTGGGTCCAGGTCTCCAGTGGTTGTGTGGGTCCAGGTCTCCAGTGGTTGTGTGGGTCCAGGTCTCCAGTGGTTGTGTGGGTTGTGTTCCAGGTCCGTTCTTCTGCACCGTGGGCGTCCATCCCACTCGCTGCTGTGACTTCCAAAGGGGCGGAGACACAGAGTATCTGAGTGAACTGAAGGAGGTGGTGACAGGAGGAGGAGGGAAGGTGGTGGCCATAGGAGAGTGTGGACTGGGTGAGTGGACTGGGGGAGTGGTCCCACTGGAGGGGGAGTGGTCTGACTGTAGGGGGTGTGGTCCGACTGTAGGGGTGTGGCCTGAGGGTGTGGTCTGACTCTACTTACAGGTGGTTTTTCTCTGTCTCAGATTTCGATCGGTTGGAGTTTTGTCCAAAAGAAACTCAACTCAAGTAAGAAAAACAAAAACACTAAACCTGCGACATTTTCACCTTCTGTTTATATTCAGACAAAAATCCAATTAAATAAAGATGAAACTAAAGGACAGAAGCAGCAAGGACATGAATCTGACCTGACCTGACCTGACCTGACCTGACCTGACCATACCTGACCTGACCTGACCTGACCTGACCTGACCTGACCTGACCTGACCTTACCTGACCTTACCTGACCTTACCTGACCTGACCTGACCTGACCTGACCTGACCATACCTGACCTGACCTGACCTGACCTGACCATACCTGACCTGACCTGACCATACCTGACCTTACCTGACCTTACCTGACCTGACCTGACCTGACCTGACCTTACCTGACCTTACCTGACCTGACCTGACCATACCTGACCTGACCTGACCATACCTGACCTTACCTGACCTGACCTGACCATACCTGACCTGACCTGACCATACCTGACCTTACCTGACCTGACCTGACCTGACCTGACCTGACCTGACCTGACCTGACCATACCTGACCATACCTGACCTGACCTGACCTTACCTGACCTGACCTGACCTGACCTGACCTGACCATACCTGACCTTACCTGACCTGACCTGACCTGACCTTACCTGACCTTACCTGACCTTACCTGACCTGACCTGACCTGACCTTACCTGACCTGACCTGACCTGACCTGACCTGACCTGACCTGACCATACCTGACCTGACCTGACCTGACCATACCTGACCTGACCTGACCATACCTGACCTTACCTGACCTTACCTGACCTGACCTGACCTGACCTGACCTGACCTTACCTGACCTTACCTGACCTGACCATACCTGACCTGACCTGACCATACCTGACCTGACCTGACCTGACCTGACCATACCTGACCTGACCTGACCTTACCTGACCTTACCTTACCTGACCTGACCTGACCTGACCATACCTGACCTGACCTGACCTGACCTTACCTGACCTGACCTGACCTGACCTGACCTGACCTGACCTGACCATACCTGACCTGACCTGACCTGACCATACCTGACCTTACCTGACCTGACCTGACCTGACCTGACCATACCTGACCTGACCTGACCTTACCTGACCTGACCTGACCTGACCTTACCTGACCTGACCTGACCTGACCTGACCATACCTGACCTGACCTGACCTGACCATACCTGACCTTACCTGACCTGACCTGACCTGACCATACCTGACCTGACCTGACCTTACCTGACCTGACCTGACCTGACCTGACCTGACCATACCTGACCATACCTGACCTGACCTGACCTTACCTGACCTTACCTGACCTGACCTGACCTGACCATACCTGACCTGACCTGACCTGACCTGACCTGACCTGACCTGACCATACCTGACCTTACCTGACCTGACCTGACCTGACCTGACCTGACCTTACCTGACCTTACCTGACCTGACCTGACCATACCTGACCTTACCTGACCTTACCTGACCTGACCTGACCTGACCTGACCATACCTGACCTGACCTGACCTGACCTGACCTGACCTGACCTGACCTGACCTTACCTGACCTGACCTGACCTGACCATACCTGACCTGACCTGACCTGACCTGACCTGACCTGACCATACCTGACCTGACCTGACCTTACCTGACCTTACCTGACCTGACCTGACCTGACCATACCTGACCTGACCTGACCTTACCTGACCTTACCTGACCTGACCTGACCTGACCATACCTGACCATACCTGACCATACCTTACCTGACCTGACCTGACCTGACCTGACCTTACCTGACCTGACCATACCTGACCATACCTGACCTGACCTGACCTGACCATACCTGACCATACCTGACCTGACCTGACCTGACCTGACCATACCTGACCTGACCTGACCTGACCATACCTGACCATACCTGACCATACCTGACCATACCTGACCTGACCTGACCATACCTGACCATACCTGACCTGACCTGACCTGACCTGACCATACCTGACCATACCTGACCTGACCTGACCATACCTGACCTGACCTTACCTGACCTGACCTGACCTTACCTGACCTGACCTGACCTGACCTGACCATACCTGACCTGACCTGACCATACCTGACCTGACCTGACCTGACCATACCTGACCATACCTGACCTGACCTGACCATACCTGACCATACCTGACCTGACCTGACCATACCTGACCATACCTGACCATACCTGACCTGACCTGACCTGACCTGACCATACCTGACCATACCTGACCTGACCTGACCATACCTGACCATACCTGACCTGACCTGACCTGACCTGACCATACCTGACCATACCTGACCTGACCTGACCATACCTGACCATACCTGACCTGACCTGACCATACCTGACCATACCTGACCTGACCTGACCTGACCTGACCATACCTGACCATACCTGACCTGACCTGACCATACCTGACCTGACCTTACCTGACCTTACCTGACCTGACCTGACCTGACCTGACCATACCTGACCTGACCTGACCATACCTGACCTGACCTGACCTGACCTGACCTGACCTGACCATACCTGACCATACCTGACCTGACCTGACCATACCTGACCTGACCTGACCTGACCTGACCTGACCTGACCTGACCTGATCTTTTTCTCTCAGATACTTTGAGAAACAGTTCGATCTGGCGGAGCAGACTCAACTTCCCATGTTCCTCCACTGCAGGAACGCCCACCAGGAGTTCTATGGTGGGTGTGCCCGTCTGGCCCCTGCTGTGACATCATCAGTGATGCGTCTGTCGGTCTCATATTTCATCTGCTCTTTTATCCACAGACGTCATGAAGAGGAACCGAGACCGCTGTGTCGGAGGAGTGGTCAGTGGGATCCATGGACTCCTCTGCTTACACTTTTAGTGTTTGGGTCATTTTTGTTGATTTTATTTATTGTTTGGGTCTTTCTTTACTTGCGTTTCTAATTTTATTAATTATTTTATTTCGTTTCTTGTAATTTTGTTCATTTTTACTGATTTCTTTCATTATTTTGTTCATTTTTGTTGATTTTCTTTATTGTTCTGTTCTTTTTGGCTGATTTGGGTTTAAATTTTTTGGATTATTTTGTTTATTTTCTTGTTATTTTTTAATTTATTTATTTTCTTTATTGTGTTCAATTTTTGCTCATTGTGTTCCTAATTTTATTAATTATTTTGTTTAGTTTCTTGTTTTGTTCATTTTTTCTGATTTTCTTTATTTTTATTGATTTTCTTTTTTATTCTGTTCATTTTTTGGCTGATTTTGGTTTTATTTTTATGGATTCTTTTGTTTATTTTCCTTGTTTTTTGGTTCCTTTTTACTGGTTCTTTCCTTGTTTTGTTCATTTGTTTCATTTGGAGAGACTTCAGGATAAGACAAGACAAAGATGGGAAAATATCGTAAATCTAATGTTCCTGTGGGTGGTTCAGTGGAGTCTGACTCTGTCCCGACGTCCTTGAACTCATCGTGTCCCACCCCAGACCCTCATCTTCCTCCTGTGTTTCCTTCGAGGTTCACTCGTTTGATGGGAAAGCGGAGGACGCCGCCGCCCTCATCGACCTGGACCTTTACATCGGAATCAACGGATGGTGAGTCAGCGTTCAGCCCACGTCAGCCTGGGGTTTGACTTCCATTACCGACACAGTTTTCACTCCTGTTTCAGTTTTCAGTTCATGTAATAATTACATCAAGCCTTCGTTGTCGACTTTATTCTCGATGCGTCCTTTAGTCGTTAGTTCTGGAAAACGTCTGAAAACTGTGAAAAGTGTTGAAGATGTTTGGAAATATCAGGTCATGTTCAAGATGTGTTTCAGATTGACGATACAATATATAGACAAAAATAAACAAAATAATGAAAGGAATCAGTAAAAATTAACACAACAAGAAAATCAACAAAATACTCAATCAAATTAAAACCAAAGTGAGCAAAAACAAAACCAAACTGAATGATAAAGAAAATCAACAAAAATAATACAAATAAACAAAATAATTAGTCAAATTAAAACCAAACTGAGCAAAACCATTAACTGAACAATAAAGAAAATCAACAAAATAATAAAAATAAACAGAATAATTCATCAAAATAAAACCAAAGTGAACAAAAAACAAACTGAATAATAAAGAAAATCAACAAAATAATGAAAATCAACAAAATAATTAGTCAAATTAAAACCAAAATAAGCTAAAAAAAACCCTGAATAATAAAGAAAATCAACAAAATAATGAAAATAAACAAAATAATTAGTCAAATTAAAACCAAAATAGGCTAAAAAAACAACTGAATAATAAAGAAAATCAACAAAATAATAAAAATAAACAAAATAATTAGTCAAATTAAAACCAAACTGAGCAAAACCATTAACTGAACAATAAAGAAAATCAACAAAATAATAAAAATAAACAGAATAATTCATCAAAATAAAACCAAAGTGAACAAAAAACAAACTGAATAATAAAGAAAATCAACAAAATAATGAAAATAAACAAAATAATTAGTCAAATTAAAACCAAAATAAGCTAAAAAAAAAAAAAAAAAAAACCTGAATAATAAAGAAAATCAACAAAATAATGAAAATAAACAAAATAATTAGTCAAATTAAAACCAAAATAGGCTAAAAAAAACAACTGAATAATAAAGAAAATCAACAAAATAATAAAAATAAACAAAATAATTAGTCAAATTAAAACCAAAATAAGCTAAAAAAAAAAAAAAAAAAAACCCTGAATAATAAAGAAAATCAACAAAATAATGAAAATAAACAAAATAATTAGTCAAATTAAAACCAAAATAGGCTAAAAAAAACAACTGAATAATAAAGAAAATCAACAAAATAATGAAAATAAACAAAATAATTAGTCAAATTAAAACCAAAATAGGCTAAAAAAACAACTGAATAATAAAGAAAATCAACAAAAAAAAAAATAAACAAAAAAATTAGTCAAATTAAAACCAAAATAAGCTAAAAAAAAAAAAAAAAAAACCCTGAATAATAAAGAAAATCAACAAAATAATAAAAATAAACAAAATAATTAGTCAAATTAAAACCAAAATAAGCTAAAAAAAAAAACCCTGAATAATAAAGAAAATCAACAAAATAATGAAAATAAACAAAATAATTAGTCAAATTAAAACCAAAATAGGCTAAAAAAAACAACTGAATAATAAAGAAAATCAACAAAATAATAAAAATAAACAAAATAATTAGTCAAATTAAAACCAAACTGAGCAAAACCATTAACTGAACAATAAAGAAAATCAACAAAATAATAAAAATAAACAGAATAATTCATCAAAATAAAACCAAAGTGAACAAAAAAACAAACTGAATAATAAAGAAAATCAACAAAATAATGAAAATAAACAAAATAATTAGTCAAATTAAAACCAAAATAAGCTAAAAAAAAAAAAAAAAAAAAACCTGAATAATAAAGAAAATCAACAAAATAATGAAAATAAACAAAATAATTAGTCAAATTAAAACCAAAATAGGCTAAAAAAACAACTGAATAATAAAGAAAATCAACAAAATAATAAAAATAAACAAAATAATTAGTCAAATTAAAACCAAAATAAGCTAAAAAAAAAAAAAAAAAAAACCCTGAATAATAAAGAAAATCAACAAAATAATGAAAATAAACAAAATAATTAGTCAAATTAAAACCAAAATAGGCTAAAAAAACAACTGAATAATAAAGAAAATCAACAAAATAATGAAAATAAACAAAATAATTAGTCAAATTAAAACCAAAATAAGCTAAAAAAAAAAAAAAAAAAAACCCTGAATAATAAAGGAAAATCAACAAAATAATAAAAATAAACAAAATAATTAGTCAAATTAAAACCAAAATAAGCTAAAAAAAAAAACCCTGAATAATAAAGAAAATCAACAAAATAATGAAAATAAACAAAATAATTAGTCAAATTAAAACCAAAATAGGCTAAAAAAAACAACTGAATAATAAAGAAAATCAACAAAATAATAAAAATAAACAAAATAATTAGTCAAATTAAAACCAAACTGAGCAAAACCATTAACTGAACAATAAAGAAAATCAACAAAATAATAAAAATAAACAGAATAATTCATCAAAATAAAACCAAAGTGAACAAAAAAACAAACTGAATAATAAAGAAAATCAACAAAATAATGAAAATAAACAAAATAATTAGTCAAATTAAAACCAAAATAAGCTAAAAAAAAAAAAAACCTGAATAATAAAGAAAATCAACAAAATAATGAAAATAAACAAAATAATTAGTCAAATTAAAACCAAAATAGGCTAAAAAAACAACTGAATAATAAAGAAAATCAACAAATAATAAAAATAAACAAAATAATTAGTCAAATTAAAACCAAACTGAGCAAAACCATTAACTGAACACTAAAGAAAATCAACAAAATAATAAAATAAACAGAATAATTCATCAAAATAAAACCAAAGTGAACAAAAAACAAACTGAATAATAAAGAAAATCAACAAAATAATGAAAATAAACAAAATAATTAGTCAAATTAAAACCAAAATAGGCTAAAAAAAAAAAAAAACCTGAATAATAAAGAAAATCAACAAAAAAATGAAAATAAACAAAATAATTAGTCAAATTAAAACCAAAATAAGCTAAAAAAAAAAAAAAAAAACCTGAATAATAAAGAAAATCAACAAAATAATGAAAATAAACAAAATAATTAGTCAAATTAAAACCAAAATAGGCTAAAAAAAAAACAACTGAATAATAAAGAAAATCAACAAAATAATAAAAATAAACACAATAATTAGTCAAATTAAAACCAAAATAAGCTAAAAAAAAAAAACCCTGAATAATAAAGAAATCAACAAAATAATGAAAATAAACAAAATAATTAGTCAAATTAAAACCAAAATAGGCTAAAAAAACAACTGAATAATAAAGAAAATCAACAAAATAATAAAAATAAACAAAATAATTAGTCAAATTAAAACCAAACTGAGCAAAACCATTAACTGAACAATAAAGAAAATCAACAAAATAATAAAAATAAACAGAATAATTCATCAAAATAAAACCAAAGTGAACAAAAAAACAAACTGAATAATAAAGAAAATCAACAAAATAATGAAAATAAACAAAATAGTTAGTCAAATTAAAACCAAAATAAGCTAAAAAAAAAAAAAAAAAAACCTGAATAAAGAAAATCAACAAAATAATGAAAATAAACAAAATAATTAGTCAAATTAAAACCAAAATAGGCTAAAAAAACAACTGAATAATAAAGAAAATCAACAAAATAATAAAAATAAATAAAATAATTAGTCAAATTAAAACCAAACTGAGCAAAACCATTAACTGAACAATAAAGAAAATCAACAAAATAATAAAAATAAACAGAATAATTCCTCAAAATAAAACCAAAGTGAACAAAAAACAAACTGAATAATAAAGAAAATCAACAAAATAATGAAAATAAACAAAATAATTAGTCAAATTAAAACCAAAATAAGCTAAAAACAAAAACAAAAACTGAATAATAAGAAAATCAACAAAATAATGAAAATAAACAAAATAATTAGTCAAATTAAACCAAAATAGGCTAAAAAAAAACAACTGAATAATAAAGAAAATCAACAAAATAATAAAAATAAACACAATAATTAGTCAAATTAAAACCAAAATAAGCTAAAAAAAAAAAAACCCTGAATAATAAAAAAAATCAACAAAATAATGAAAATAAACAAAATAATTAGTCAAATTAAAACCAAAATAGGCTAAAAAAACAACTGAATAATAAAGAAAATCAACAAAATAATAAAAATAAACAAAATAATTAGTCAAATTAAAACCAAACTGAGCAAAACCATTAACTGAACAATAAAGAAAATCAACAAAATAATAAAAATAAACAGAATAATTCATCAAAATAAACCAAAGTGAACAAAAAACAAACTGAATAATAAAGAAAATCAACAAAATAATGAAAATAAACAAAATAGTTAGTCAAATTAAAACCAAAATAAGCTAAAAAAAAAAAAAAAAAAAACCTGAATAAAGAAAATCAACAAAATAATGAAAATAAACAAAATAATTAGTCAATTAAAACCAAAATAGGCTAAAAAAAACAACTGAATAATAAAGAAAATCAACAAAATAATAAAAATAAATAAAATAATTAGTCAAATTAAAACCAAACTGAGCAAAACCATTAACTGAACAATAAAGAAAATCAACAAAATAATAAAAATAAACAGAATAATTCATCAAAATAAAACCAAAGTGAACAAAAAACAAACTGAATAATAAAGAAAATCAACAAAATAATGAAAATAAACAAAATAATTAGTCAAATTAAAACCAAAATAAGCTAAAAACAAAAACAAAAACTGAATAATAAAGAAAATCAACAAAATAATGAAAATAAACAAAATAATTAGTCAAATTAAAACCAAAATAAGCTAAAAAAACAAAACAAAAACTGAATAATAAAGAAAATCAACAAAATAATGAAAATAAACAAAATAATTAGTCAAATTAAAACCAAAATAGGCTAAAAAAACAACTGAATAATAAAGAAAATCAACAAAATAATAAAATAAACAAATAATTAGTCAAATTAAAACCAAAATTAGCAAAACATGAACTGAATAATAAAGAAAGTCAATAAAAATCAACAAAATAATGAAATAATAATAATAATAATAATAATAATAATAAATGTCGTATGTTAAAGTCTGTTTTTGGCTTTTTTTTCTGTTCAGTCCCTGAAAACCGAAGCCAACATCGAAGTGATGAAGTCCATTCCCACCGACAGACTCATGATTGAAACAGGTTTGTCTACACTAGAATAAGAACTGATGAATCCAAACTGATGGGATATTATGGGATGTTTTATTTAGGACAGACTGTGTGTAAAGGTGTGACTGTTGGATGTAAACTGAACCTCTGGACAGTTTCTAAACCTCATATATTCAGATTCAGGAGGTGGAACCGTCTGATGGGATGTGTTTGACCTCCTTTACCTTAAACTCACTTCACTGAACATCTTCTCTTTAAACTAGAAGACACATTGAGTCACAACACTTATTTACCATTTCATTTATTAACCCTCGGTGTTCAGTCCAGAGGACACGAACCAATGTGTCATACAGTTGGTTTTTAACTTTTTTTAATACATTTTTTAAAATATAATATTGAGTAAATATTGAATAAATATTGAATTGTTATCACAGATTATTGGATGACTTATTGCACATAATTTGACATCTGTAGGATTATCGCAGATGGATTTGAGGATCATGTTGTGTTTCCTTTAGTTCGTTGTTTTCTTGTGTTTAATTGTCTGATGTCGGTTTTTTTTCGGATGTCCTTGAACATCTCATTCCTCTCTCTCTCCTCTGTTATCGGTGTCAGACGCCCCCTGGTGTGGAGTGAAGAACACTCATGCAGGATCCAAATACGTCAAAACTACATTTCCCACAAAGAAGAAGTGGGAGGCGGGACATTGTCTGAAGGACAGGAACGAACCCTGTCACATCATGTGAGTGAAGGTCACATGACCAGAGAGGGTCGGCCAATCAGAGTGAAGCGTCATATGGAAAGAATTCATACAGAAAAATAATCCAAACCAAAAGGATAAGGAAATACAACAAAAGTATGAAAATGTATTATATTATTTGATTATATATAATATTTATCATTATTATAAATTAATTAATATATATTATAGGATTATAAATTAATCATATATTGTATGAATATTATATTATACGATTATAAATAATGTATTATAATGTGTATTATATACAATATATCCTTAATTATTTTAAATTTGATAACATTGTAGAATGTATTCATATATAGTGTATTAATATACAATGTATTATAATGTGTAACATATAATTATGAATAATGAACTCTAATATACAGTGTATATCATGTATATAGACGTGAACCGAGTTTAGTTTTGGAATGTGTCATATTTATAAGTATTTTGTGTCCAATAGATAAATAAGGAAGTGTATTGCATTCACACAAATAAATAAAATTTGGCTCTGTTTTTCCGAATTAACGAAATAATTATGTCATAATTACAAGAAAAACTAAGTTTAAAAAAAATTGGGCTCTGTTTTTCTGAATTAACAAGATAATTATCTCATAAAAACAGAGCTGAACTTTTATTTTTTCAGAAAACAGTACAAAATAAATTTTTTTTTTAAATTAGCTTTGTTTTTCCGAATTAACGAGATACTGTTTTCTGAAAAAAATAAAAAATTCAGCTCTGGTTTTTTTTTTTCTGTTTTTTAGGTATTATCTCATTAATTCAGAAAAACAGAGCTGAATTAAATTTTTTCGTGTGAATGCGATATGCTTCCGTAGATAAAGTTGGGGTAATATGTGATGTTTTTGTTTTTCTTTGCTGTTTTTGGTTTTAAATTCAAAACAAACAAACTCAACACTTTCATTCACAATGTTTGTGATGATGTTTGACGTCGTGTGTCTTGTGTGGTTTTTTTTTTGTTTTTTTTTTCCCGTCTTTCAGACAGGTGTTGGAGGTGATGGCGGCGGCGAGGGGTGAAGACCCTCTGGAGCTGTCCAAGGCCATCTACGACAACACCTGCAAAGTGTTCTTCAGCTCCAGATGAGGACCAACAGAAAAACCATCAGCAGCTCACCCACCTGTCCTGACTTTAATTTAACCCCTTCAGTCCAGGGTTCAGTCCAGGGTTCCTCTGTTCTCCTGACACTGACACCTAGTGGACAGACATGGAAATGCATTTTTTTTTTAAATTTATAACCAAGATGGCCGACAGGAAGTCCTAAATGCTGTCCATCCCATGAATCTGTCCTCACTCCTTCTGCATCAGGAAAAACCCCTGAAGGAAGAAGAAATATAGAAACATCTAAGGATGAATCTGACTGGACAAAATGACACAGATGTATTTAGTATTGAATAAATGTCCAGTTAATCCCATTTGGACTAAATGTGACTCCATACGTCAGCTTGTGTATTAACTGTACTGTTGTGGATAAACCTGGTCTGAACCAACAGGTTTGAATGGAAAGAAATGGATAAATGGGATTAGAAGGGTTTTTTTTGCATATTATCTCCATAAAGTCAGTAACAAATAGTATTGGAATATGTTAAAATGTGAGAAGACATCAGATAATCAGCATTAAACATGTTTTTATGTCATAGTTTTCTCATTTTCTGATATTGGTTTGTTAAACACAGTTGTATTTGCTTGTAAAGTTAAACTCGTGGTGTTCCAGATGAGTGGACATTTATGGAACTACAGGAAAAATAGGGTCACAAATACAATTAAATGGCTTTTTTTTTTTTTTTCAGACCTAAGATGAATAAAACATTCAACAAACCTTGACTAAGGTTCTTTTTTTTTATTTTCTTTTTTTTTTTTTTTATTAGGTTTATAAGGGTCTTATACTTCAGAGTTGAGTGAAGAGTGTGAGGTCATGAGCTGATCAGTCACATGGTTCTGATATGGATCAATAATCTGTTCGGTACCAGAGGAAGACCACTTACTCCTCCTCCTCATTATCCCAGGGTTCAGCTGAAGGCACTGGCTTTATGTATTCTACAAACTCACAGAACATCTATATTTTAGAAGGACGCTCCAGCTGAATGAAACAGTCCACAGATGATCTCAGCTGAATTAAATAAAAACAGAGAATACAACAACGTACTGAACCTGACACTCCAAAAGAACCATATCAGAACTAAATAATGAGTACACACACATTTACATGTGTTTCTACTTTATTCATTAACTAATTCATATATTAATTCATTTATTTTTTCCTTTGGTTTTGCTTTTTTTTTTCTTTCTTTTCATATTTATTTAATTATTTTTAGAAATTCTTGTATTTTTATTATTGTGTTACTATTATTGTTCCTTTCAATCTTGTATAATTTCTATTGTCTCATATATTTAATAAATATCTCATCCTAAATATATTTAAAACATATGTTACATATTTTATATCTTATTTTTTCATATTTTCATATATAAAGATAATTCTAAATATTATATATATATATATATATATATATATATATATATATATATATATATATATATATATACATATACATATATATATATATATACATATATATATATATATATATATATATATATATATATATATATAAATAATTTTGTATGATATTAATACATAAATACATGAAAATACTTTAATCCAACAAAAGTTTTACTCTATTTATTTATTCATGTTTTTTTTCCCCAGCTTTATTGAAAATATTCAGGCATACAAAACATAAATTTTGAACGAACAAACACCAAGATGTCAAAAAGAAAGAGCATTTGAACAAATAAATTTTTTAAAAAATGCATAGATTTAAGGCACAAAGCAAAATAGACAAATAATAGTATAAAAAAAACATATCTAACACAAATAAATAAATAAATACATCAGAGAGATCAGTCTATTTTAAAGAATTCTTTATAAATTGCCAGGGTGCTAGTGCTTTTTTTTTTTTTTTTTGTTAAATATAAATTCTAAATATTTAATATATTTCTCAAATATTTATTTCTTCATTTATTTTGTCTTCATGTTACGTGCCTACGTCACGTGCCACGCCCTCCGAAAAGTGGAAGTCACGTCACATTACGTCACATTACGTCCGACGTCTTAATAACTTGTGAGATCTTTCCGGAGCCGAAACATGACGAAGAAATGGCGTTTTTGACAAACGCCTCCGTGTGTTGATGACAGCCGGGTCCGGGAGCAGACGGCCGGGGTCCGGGAGCAGACGGCCGGGGTCCGGGCGCAGACAGCCGGTGGGGTTCAGAGTCGGAGCCGCTAAACCGGAGCCGGAGGAGGAGACGCAACAGGAGGTCCAGCTGGTCGGCCATGGCGGAGCGGAGCACGTAAACACCGGGAAGGAGACACGGACACACGGACAGCCGGGACTGGGTTCACATTTCCCTTCCATGGAGCCCCGGGGCGGGCCGGGACCGTAGGCCGCCGACAGCCCCATGGCGTCCACCCAAAGCCGGATCGGCCAGCAGGCCCTGGCGGTGCTGGATGTGGCTCTGCGGGTGCCCTGCATCTTCATTATCGACGCGATCTTTAACTCCTACTACGACCCCGGGGCGGGGTGGGCCGGGGCGGCCGGCAGGGTGCTGGTCCGAGTCACGGGTAAGTTCCTAGAGGGGCCGGTCCGGGACCGGGGTCCGGGACCGGTGCCCGGTGTCAACAGCACTGACAGCTAGCTGCTAGCCCGGTTAGCTTAGCAACGTCAGCCCACGGTGTGGAGTTAGGTGAGCTGTCACAGCGAATTACACACCGGACACCGGAACCACCGGCCCGGGTCCGAACCGGACCGGCTGACCGGGTCCAGATGAACTCTGAGTTTAACAGAGGAGAAGGAGGAGTTGAAACTAAGGTCAGGTCCAGGATTAAGGACACAGTACTAGTACACACAGACTAGTACTAGTACACACAGACTAGTACTCAAACCAGTACTACTACTGACATTAGTACAAGTACTGACACTAGTACACAACACTAGTACACAACATTAAGACTAGTATACAAACCTGTACTAGTACATAGCACTAGTACTAGTACTGACATTAGTACACAAACAGCACAAAGTAGAACTAGTTTGTGTACTACTGACACTAGTACACATACTAGTACTATTACCAACACTAGTACAGAGGCTAATACTAGTACTAGTACTAACACTAGTACTAAAGTGAAATACTGCTGCTGGTTTTCCTCCTGGGACGCAGAACTGGGACGTTTGTCGCATTTCAATGACGTAAAGTTCCGATAAATGCGACCTGGACGTTCAGACTGAAGTCACATTGGAAAAGATCAGATCTGGGTCAGATTTAGGACCACATATGAAAGTGGTCCGGGTCAGATTTAGGACCACATATGAAAGTGGTCCGGGTCAGATTTAGGACCACATATGAAAGTGGTCCGGGTCAGATTTAGGACCACATATGAAAGTGGTCCGGGTCAGATTTAGGACCACATATGAAAGTGGTCTGGGTCAGATCAGTGCTGTTCAGACTGTCTGGACCAGATCAGATCCAGGTCACATGTGGACACATTTCCCTTCAGTGTGAACAGAACCTGAGGAGCTCCCACCCAGAACAGACAGTACTGTTCAGGACCGCTGGACCTGCTTGTGTTTGTGACTCTGTGTTTAAAGTTGAGTTCACACTAAACTGACGTAGATGAAGGGAACGTCCTTTTCCAGTGGAACCACAGTTCAAATGCCCTGTGGTTCTAAATACTTCTGTTTAATGGACAGTGTGGTGGACCGGGCTGTGGTTCCGTCTACACTTCTGTGTGTTCTTAGTGTTTTCGATCCAGACGCTGCAGTCGGTTCCTCTTTAATCCCTCCGTTCGCCTGTGAACACATAAACAGCCGTTACATAAGTGGCTCTGGTCGTCGACCTTTGGACGCCTCGCCCGCCGCCGACCGCACAACGGCTCAGCCGACAGTCCAGCCCCACTTAGGCCACTTAGTCTGGCATCGGCATTTAAATCCAGGTTTATCTGGAGTAGGAATGGAACCATTAGAGCTGTTTGAAAAGATGGGTTCTGCAGTATATCACAATATTTCATTTCATAATACTGTATCGATATTAAACAGTACTGTATGGATATTTTAGGTATTTATTCAAATGCAGATACTGTGGAGATTCATTTTTGTTTTTGTTTTTATTCTTTTTTGTTGAAATTTTATTTATTCTTATGTAACACTCTTTGATTCTCTCCTCCAGGAGCTATTGTGATCACTTGCTGTGTGTGTGTGTGTGTGTGTGTGTGTGTGTTTGTTTGTTTGCAACTTCAGTGTAAACCTCTTCCACCCATCTTTCCCAGATCTTCCCCACAGATAGGCCTAGGCCCTGGGACCAACCCAGTCCATTTTGGTCCCAGTAGGACAAAGTTCAAGGTCACAGCAAGGTCACAACATCTACAGTTTTCCATCTGTCATCACTGAGACATTTTCCAAAATTCATCCAAAATTCCAAACGACTCTGATTCTCCTCCAGTTGGATCCACCTGTAGCTTAGAACAATCTCTGTATGTGGAACTAAATTGTCCACATCCACTGTGGAATGTGGACTCTGTGGACATTTACACTGAACACTGAAAATCCCATTTCCCACACATTTAAAATTAGAACTCAACTAATATTGATGTGAATTGAATCTAACTGGACAGACACATGACTGGGACCAGATTCAACTGTGGACCAAATATCACTCCACTCCATTTCTCTTCTGTTTCGTTCTGTTGACTTCTGTTATTTTTTATGCACCGTTTTCAAAACATCATAAAAAATGCAATTCATGAACTAACATAATGAAAGTGGTTTTGCACGTCCATAGTTTAAACAGAAGGAGTGGCTCCACATGTGCACAGCGTTCAGGGTAAATGGTGGAGGTTTGCATTCTCTGAACATTTGTTTTATTTGTTTTTTGTCTTTTTTTAAATTTATTTACTTTTTTTCAAAATACAACTTGGTTAAATTCTGTCAGTGTGTGTATAGGCTAAGTACTGTTTCAACATTCTGAGCACAATTTCAACAATTATGCAATAATAATGATAACCATTAGGACTGTGTATCGGCAAGAATCTGGCAATACAGTCCAAATCACAATACTGGGATCATGATACCATATATCACAATACTAATAATAATACTGTTGAAAAGGCAATTTTTTGTTTGTTTCTTTTTCTTAATGATTATTTCCTTGAAGAATTGAATTCCAGCAGAAATCTGCACAAATACTAAACACATTTGTATTTGATCCCAACAGGATCTAATGTTCTATCACCAAATGTTCCAACTGTGTTCAAACTGAAATTCTGTTTTCCAGACATTCCAGTTTCAGATCCTGTTCAAATGTTCAGATTCTATTAGTTCACAACTAACATCAGAACAGGATTTGAGTTCAGTCCAAACAAAGGAACCAACGTTATTTAATAAAAGAGTGTGAAATAAGAATAAATAAAATAGAAACAAAAAACAAAAAATGAACCTCCACAAAATCTGCATTTGAATAAATACCTAAAAATATCCATACATTATTGTGAAATGAAATGTCACGATATATTGCAGAACCAGTATTTTCTTCCAGCCGTCCTCCGAACCCAGAGGACAGTAGACCCTCTGACTCTAAACTCGTCTTGTGTTTCTGTTTCTTGGTGTTTCCAGGCGTCCTCGTCTCCAGCGTCGTGCTGCTTCTTTCCCAGAAGGCCTTGTTCAAGTTCTACACGCTCTTCTTTGCCGTCCTGCTCGGCACGGCGGCGGTCCTCGTCAACACCTACGTCACCACTCAGGCGGACTTCTACGGCGCCTACTACAAGGCGGCGCTGGGCTTCCGGCTGCTGCCCCGAAACGGGCCCACGCTGTGGCTGGGCGTGGCCGCCGTGCAGCTGCTGTTCGCCGTGGGCTACGTGTTCCTGCTGGACCTGCGGTCACTGTTTGCCGCCCTGGTGGTGCTGGACGTCATGATCCCTCTGTGGGGGATCGCGGCGGAGCTGCCGGCCGACGCGCGGCAGCTGGTGGCGGCGTTCTCGGCCCTGGTGCTGGGCCTGAACACGGCGGCGTGCCTGGTGGCGCGGCTGCGCTGGTTCTACTACTCCTGCCGCTACGTGTTCCTGCTGGTGCGACACATGTACCGTATCTACGGCCTGCAGCTGCTGCTGGAGGACACCTGGAAGAGGATCCGCTTCCCTGACGTACTGAGGGTCTTCTGGCTGACCCGGGTCACAGCTCAGGCCCTCATCCTGGTCTATGTGGTCCGAGCGGTGAGGAGGGAGAGTGGTGACGCCACGGGTGGAGCCGCCGAAGGAGGAGCTGACGCACAGGTGAGACCCAAACATTCACCTTTAACCCTTAAACACCCAAGCATCCACCTTTAACCCTTAAACACCCAAACGTCCACCTTTAACCCTTAAACACCCAAACGTCCACCTTTAACCCTTAAACACCCAAACGTCCACCTTTAACCCTTAAAAGCCCAAACGTCCACCTTTAACCCTTAAACACCCAAACGTCCACCTTTAACCCTTAAACACCCAAACGTCCACCTTTAACCCTTAAACACCCAAACGTCCACCTTTAACCCTTAAAAACCCAAACGTCCACCTTTAACCCTTAAACACCCAAACGTCCACCTTTAACCCTTAAACACCCAAACGTCCACCTTTAACCCTTAAAAGCCCAAACGTCCACCTTTAACCCTTAAACACCCAAACATCCACCTTTAACCCTTAAACACCCAAACGTCCACCTTTAACCCTTAAAGCCCAAACGTCCACCTTTAACCCTTAAACACCCAAGCATCCACCTTTAACCCTTAAACACCCAAACGTCCACCTTTAACCCTTAAAAGCCCAAACGTCCACCTTTAACCCTTAAACACCCAAACATCCACCTTTAACCCTTAAACACCCAAACGTCCACCTTTAACCCTTAAAAGCCCAAACGTCCACCTTTAACCCTTAAACACCCAAACGTCCACCTTTAACCCTTAACAGCCCAAACGTCCACCTTTAACCCTTAAAAGCCCAAACGTCCACCTTTAACCCTTAAACACCCAAACATCCACCTTTAACCCTTAAACACCCAAACGTCCACCTTTAACCCTTAAAAGCCCAAACGTCCACCTTTAACCCTTAAAAGCCCAAACGTCCACCTTTAACCCTTAAAAGCCCAAACATCCACCTTTAACCCTTAAAAGCCCAAATGTCCACCTTTAACCCTTAAACACCCAAACGTCCACCTTTAACCCTTAAACACCCAAACGTCCACCTTTAACCCTTAAAAGCCCAAACGTCCACCTTTAACCCTTAAACACCCAAACATCCACCTTTAACCCTTAAACACCCAAACATCCACCTTTAACCCTTAAACACCCAAACATCCACCTTTAACCCTTAAAAGCCCAAACGTCCACCTTTAACCCTTAAACGCCCAAACGTCCACCTTTAACCCTTAAAAGCCCAAACGTCCACCTTTAACCCTTAAACACCCAAACATCCACCTTTAACCCTTAAACACCCAAACGTCCACCTTTAACCCTTAAACACCCAAACGTCCACCTTTAACCCTTAAACACCCAAACGTCCACCTTTAACCCTTAAACGCCCAAGCGTCCACCTTTAACCCTTAAACGCCCAAGCGTCCACCTTTAACCCTTAAACACCCAAGCGTCCACCTTTAACCCTTAAACACCCAAACGTCCACCTTTAACCCTTAAAAGCCCAAACGTCCACCTTTAACCCTTAAACACCCAAGCATCCACCTTTAACCCTTAAACACCCAAACGTCCACCTTTAACCCTTAAAAGCCCAAACGTCCACCTTTAACCCTTAAACACCCAAACGTCCACCTTTAACCCTTAAACGCCCAAACGTCCACCTTTAACCCTTAAACGCCCAAGCGTCCACCTTTAACCCTTAAAAGCCCAAGCGTCCACCTTTAACCCTTAAACACCCAAACGTCCACCTTTAACCCTTAAAAGCCCAAACGTCCACCTTTAACCCTTAAACACCCAAGCATCCACCTTTAACCCTTAAACACCCAAACGTCCACCTTTAACCCTTAAAAGCCCAAACGTCCACCTTTAACCCTTAAACACCCAAACGTCCACCTTTAACCCTTAAACACCCAACGTCCACCTTTAACCCTTAAAAGCCCAAACGTCCACCTTTAACCCTTAAAAGCCCAAACGTCCACCTTTAACCCTTAAAAGCCCAAACGTCCACCTTTAACCCTTAAAAGCCCAAACGTCCACCTTTAACCCTTAAACGCCCCAAACATCCACCTTTAACCCTTAAACACCCAAACATCCACCTTTAACCCTTAAAAGCCCAAACGTCCACCTTTAACCCTTAAACACCCAAACGTCCACCTTTAACCCTTAAACACCCAAACATCCACCTTTAACCCTTAAACACCCAAACGTCCACCTTTAACCCTTAAAAGCCCAAACGTCCACCTTTAACCCTTAAACACCCAAACGTCCACCTTTAACCCTTAAACACCCAAACGTCCACCTTTAACCCTTAAACACCCAAACGTCCACCTTTAACCCTTAAAAGCCCAAACGTCCACCTTTAACCCTTAAACACCCAAACGTCCACCTTTAACCCTTAAACACCCAAACGTCCACCTTTAACCCTTAAAAGCCCAAACGTCCACCTTTAACCCTTAAACACCCAAACGTCCACCTTTAACCCTTAAACACCCAAACGTCCACCTTTAACCCTTAAAAGCCCAAACGTCCACCTTTAACCCTTAAACACCCAAACATCCACCTTTAACCCTTAAACACCCAAACATCCACCTTTAACCCTTAAACACCCAAACGTCCACCTTTAACCCTTAAAAGCCCAAACGTCCACCTTTAAACCCTTAAACACCCAAGCATCCACCTTTAACCCTTAAACACCCAAACGTCCACCTTTAACCCTTAAAAGCCCAAACGTCCACCTTTAACCCTTAAACACCCAAACATCCACCTTTAACCCTTAAACACCCAAACGTCCACCTTTAACCCTTAAAAGCCCAAACGTCCACCTTTAACCTTAAACACCCAAACGTCCACCTTTAACCCTTAACAGCCCAAACGTCCACCTTTAACCCTTAAAAGCCCAAACGTCCACCTTTAACCCTTAAACACCCAAACATCCACCTTTAACCCTTAAACACCCAAACGTCCACCTTTAACCCTTAAAAGCCCAAACGTCCACCTTTAACCCTTAAAAGCCCAAACGTCCACCTTTAACCCTTAAAAGCCCAAACATCCACCTTTAACCCTTAAAAGCCCAAATGTCCACCTTTAACCCTTAAACACCCAAACGTCCACCTTTAACCCTTAAACACCCCAAACGTCCACCTTTAACCCTTAAAAGCCCAAACGTCCACCTTTAACCCTTAAACACCCAAACATCCACCTTTAACCCTTAAACACCCAAACATCCACCTTTAACCCTTAAACACCCAAACGTCCACCTTTAACCCTTAAAAGCCCAAACGTCCACCTTTAACCCTTAAACGCCCAAACGTCCACCTTTAACCCTTAAAAGCCCAAACGTCCACCTTTAACCCTTAAACACCCAAACATCCACCTTTAACCCTTAAACACCCAAACATCCACCTTTAACCCTTAAACACCCAAACGTCCACCTTTAACCCTTAAACACCCAAACGTCCACCTTTAACCCTTAACGCCCAAGCGTCCACCTTTAACCCTTAAACGCCCAAGCGTCCACCTTTAACCCTTAAACACCCAAGCGTCCACCTTTAACCCTTAAACAACCCAAACGTCCACCTTTAACCCTTAAAAGCCCAAACGTCCACCTTTAACCCTTAAACACCCAAGCGTCCACCTTTAACCCTTAAACACCCAAACGTCCACCTTTAACCCTTAAAAGCCCAAACGTCCACCTTTAACCCTTAAAACACCCAAACATCCACCTTTAACCCTTAAACACCCAAACGTCCACCTTTAACCCTTAAACACCCAAACGTCCACCTTTAACCCTTAAACACCCAAACGTCCACCTTTAACCCTTAAACGCCCAAACGTCCACCTTTAACCCTTAAACGCCCAAGCGTCCACCTGTTAACCCTTAAACACCCAAGCGTCCACCTTTAACCCTTAAACACCCAAACGTCCACCTTTAACCCTTAAAAGCCCAAACGTCCACCTTTAACCCTTAAACACCCAAGCATCCACCTTTAACCCTTAAAACACCCAAACGTCCACCTTTAACCCTTAAAAGCCCAAACGTCCACCTTTAACCCTTAAACACCCAAACGTCCACCTTTAACCCTTAAACACCCAAACGTCCACCTTTACCCTTAAAAGCCCAAACGTCCACCTTTAACCCTTAAAAGCCCAAACGTCCACCTTTAACCCTTAAAAGCCCAAACGTCCACCTTTAACCCTTAAAAGCCCAAACGTCCACCTTTAACCCTTAAACGCCCAAACATCCACCTTTAACCCTTAAACACCCAAACATCCACCTTTAACCCTTAAAAGCCCAAACGTCCACCTTTAACCCTTAAACACCCAAACGTCCACCTTTAACCCTTAAACACCCAAACATCCACCTTTAACCCTTAAACACCCAAACGTCCACCTTTACCCCTTAAAAACCCAAACGTCCACCTTAAACCCTTAAACACCCAAACGTCCACCTTTAACCCTTAACACCCAAACGTCCACCTTTAACCCTTAAACACCCAAACGTCCACCTTTAAACCCTTAAAAGCCCAAACGTCCACCTTTAACCCTTAAACACCCAAACGTCCACCTTTAACCCTTAAACCACCCAAACGTCCACCTTTAACCCTTAAAAGCCCAAACGTCCACCTTTAACCCTTAAACACCCAAACATCCACCTTTAACCCTTAAACACCCAAACGTCCACCTTTAACCCTTAAACGCCCAAACGTCCACCTTTAACCCTTAAACACCCAAGCGTCCACCTTTAACCCTTAAACACCCAAACGTCCACCTTTAACCCTTAAACGCCCAAACGTCCACCTTTAACCCTTAAACACCCAAACATCCACCTTTAACCCTTAAACACCCAAACATCCACCTTTAACCCTTAAAGCCCAAACGTCCACCTTTAACCCTTAAAAGCCCAAACGTCCACCTTTAACCCTTAAAAGCCCAAACATCCACCTTTAACCCTTAAACACCCAAACGTCCACCTTTAACCCTTAAACACCCAAACGTCCACCTTAACCCTTAAAAGCCCAAACGTCCACCTTTAACCCTTAAAAGCCCAAACGTCCACCTTTAACCCTTAAACACCCAAACGTCCACCTTTAACCCTTAACAGCCCAAACGTCCACCTTTAACCCTTAAAAGCCCAAACGTCCACCTTTAACCCTTAAACGCCCAAACATCCACCTTTAACCCTTAAACACCCAAACGTCCACCTTTAACCCTTAAAAGCCCAAACGTCCACCTTTAACCCTTAAACACCCCAAACATCCACCTTTAACCCTTAAACACCCAAACGTCCACCTTTAAACCCTTAAAAGCCCAAACGTCCACCTTTAACCCTTAAACCCCAAGGCGTCCACCTTTAACCCTTAAACACCCAAACGTCCACCTTTAACCCTTAAACGCCCAAACGTCCACCTTTAACCCTTAAACGCCCAAACATCCACCTTTAACCCTTAAACACCCAAACATCCACCTTTAACCCTTAAAAGCCCAAACGTCCACCTTTAACCCTTAAAGCCCAAACGTCCACCTTTAACCCTTAAAAGCCCAAACATCCACCTTTAACCCTTAAACACCCAAACGTCCACCTTTAACCCTTAAACACCCAAACGTCCACCTTTAACCCTTAAAAGCCAAACGTCCACCTTTAACCCTTAAACGCCCAAATGTCCACCTTTAACCCTTAACAGCCCAAACGTCCACCTTTAACCCTTAAAAGCCCAAACGTCCACCTTTAACCCTTAAAACGCCCAAACATCCACCTTTAACCCTTAAACACCCAAACGTCCACCTTTAACCCTTAAAAGCCCAAACGTCCACCTTTAACCCTTAAAAGCCCAAACGTCCACCTTTAACCCTTAAAAGCCCAAACATCCACCTTTAACCCTTAAAAGCCCAAACGTCCACCTTTAACCCTTAAACACCCAAACGTCCACCTTTAACCCTTAAACACCCAAACGTCCACCTTTAACCCTTAAACGCCCAAACGTCCACCTTTAACCCTTAAACACCCAAACATCCACCTTTAACCCTTAAACACCCAAACGTCCACCTTTAACCCTTAAACACCCAAACATCCACCTTTAACCCTTAAAAGCCCAAACGTCCACCTTTAACCCTTAAACGCCCAAACGTCCACCTTTAACCCTTAAAAGCCCAAACGTCCACCTTTAACCCTTAAACACCCAAACATCCACCTTTAACCCTTAAACACCCAAACATCCACCTTTAACCCTTAAACACCCAAACGTCCACCTTTAACCCTTAAACACCCAAACGTCCACCTTTAACCCTTAAACGCCCAACGTCCACCTTTAAACCCTTAAACGCCCAAGCGTCCACCTTTAACCCTTAAACGCCCAAGCGTCCACCTTTAACCCTTAAACACCCAAGCGTCCACCTTTACCCTTAAACACCCAAACGTCCACCTTTAACCCTTAAAAGCCCAAACGTCCACCTTTAACCCTTAAACACCCAAACATCCACCTTTAACCCTTAAACACCCAAACGTCCACCTTTAACCCTTAAAAGCCCAAACGTCCACCTTTAACCCTTAAACACCCAAACGTCCACCTTTAACCCTTAAAAGCCCAAACGTCCACCTTTAACCCTTAAAAGCCCAAACGTCCACCTTTAACCCTTAAACGCCCAAACGTCCACCTTTAACCCTTAAAAGCCCAAACGTCCACCTTTAACCCTTAACACCCAAACATCCACCTTTAACCCTTAAACACCCAAACATCCACCTTTAACCCTTAAAAGCCCAAACATCCACCTTTAACCCTTAAACACCCAAACGTCCACCTTTAACCCTTAAACACCCAAACATCCACCTTTAACCCTTAAACACCCAAACGTCCACCTTTAACCCTTAAAAGCCCAAACGTCCACCTTTAACCCTCAAACACCCAACGTCCACCTTTAACCCTTAAAAGCCCAAACGTCCACCTTTAACCCTTAAACACCCAAACGTCCACCTTTAACCCTTAAAAGCCCAAACGTCCACCTTTAACCCTTAAAAGCCCAAACGTCCACCTTTAACCCTTAAACACCCAAACGTCCACCTTTAACCCTTAAACACCCAAACGTCCACCTTTAACCCTTAAACACCCAAACGTCCACCTTTAACCCTTAAAAAGCCCAAACGTCCACCAATTAAACACTCAAAAATCAACATAAAACAAACAAAAAACACCCAAAAGCATTTTTTACCAGGTAATTTAGGTGGAAATTTGCTGAGGTTTTCAAAGTTCCTGGTAAAGTTAAAGAAAAGGCTTAACTGTGATCGTGTGGCGTTCGTCGTGTCGTTAGCCTCATAGTGTAACCACCTAAAGTCGTATTTTTGGCCAATTTGTGAAACGTGCGTAACTCTACTGTCCTAACTCTGCTGTTAGAAGGTTCTGGGTTGAAGGGTTGAAGTAACAGTGCTGCTCTTGTTTCCATGGTAACGTGCAGGGTTTCCTGCTGAGCTGGGACGTGCTGTGGGACGTGGCCAGTAACCTGATCATCTCAGGATGCGACTCCACGCTGACGGTGCTGGGCATGAGCGCCGTCATCTCCTCAGTGGCGCATTACCTGGGCCTCAGCATCCTGGCCTTCATAGGTAAAGACCTGCCCACCAATCCACGGGGGGGGGCAGTGCACGTTCGTCCCTCATACAGGATGAATTCGCCACTGTTCGTCCCCATAACATAAGTACAGAAGGGGGCGGAGCTTGTCTCTGATGTCTGTTCTGTTTCAGGTTCCACAGAGGAGGAGGACAAACGTTTAGGGTTCGTGGCCCCGGTCCTGTTCTTCATCCTGGCTCTGCAGACCGGCCTCAGCAGCCTGGACCCGGAGGAGCGTCTGGTATGGATGGGTCTGGGTCTGGGTCTGGGTCTGGGTCTGGGTCTGGGTTTAGGTTAGGGTAGATGTTTGAGTCTTTAAGGGTTACAGGTGTGTTTGTGTGTGTTTTGAAGGTCCGCCTCAGCCGGAACATGTGCCTTCTGCTGACCGCCATCCTCCACTTCATCCATGGGATGACTGACCCGGTGCTCATGAGCCTCAGCGCCTCCCACGTGTCGTCGGTGCGCCGCCACGTGCCCGTCCTGCTGGTGTCGGCGGCGCTCTTCCTGCTACCTGTGGCGCTCAGCTATGCCCTCTGGCACCACTACGCCCTCAACCACCTGGCTGTTCGCCGTCACCGCCTTCTGCGTGGAGCTGTGCCTCAAGGTGACCCTCCTGTGGGGTGGGTCTGGGTTTAGGGTGGAAGGGTGACCCTCCTGTGGGTGGGGTCTGGGTTTAGGGTGGAAGGGTGACCCTCCTGTGGGGTGGGGTCTGGGTTTAGGGTGGAAGGGTGACCCTCCTGTGGGGTGGGGTCCCTGGGTTTAGGGTGGAAGGGTGACCCTCCTGTGGGGTGGGGTCTGGGTTTAGGGTGGAAGGGTGACCAGGACGCAGATGCACTGAAAACTCCAACCGAACACACCACCACAGGAAACCCAGTGGAACCTCACAGTACGAGGTTTATTTGTCCCATGAATGAACTTGTTTAGTGGTTTACTCATTTTACGAATCAGTTTTCCCCGTTGAAATAGAATTAATCTGTTCCAGACCCCAGAACCCATCAAGAAAACACCCAAAAATCAACAAAAAACAACCAGAAAACACTAGAGAAACACCCAAGTTTGGCCAAGTTTGGCCCAGTTTGGCCCAGTTTGGCAGAAAAATCTACCATTAAACTCCAGTGAAATGTGGCTGTTTCTAAACTCTGTGGACATAAATCTGTGGACACATCCTGTCTGCAGCAGTCACATGTCCTGTTCAGGACAATTCACACACAAACAGCAATATTTATTTAAAGTTTAATGGTAGATTTTTCTGCCAACTGGGCCAAACTGGGCCAAACTGGGCCAAACTGGGCCAAACTGGGCCAAACTGGGCCAAATGGCTTTCCTGGTAAACATTCCTGTGGATCTTAATCACACACAGGCTTTGATCAGCTGTTTTTAAAGAACGCTGAATACGGCTGGTTGTGTCTGACAAGGGTTCTGGTTGTGGTTCTGACTCTGGTTCTGGTTCTGACTCATGTTCTGGTTCTGGTTCTGCTCCCCCTCAGGTGCTGGTGTCTCTGACCGTCTACGGCCTCTTCATGGTGGACGGTTTCTCCAATGTCCTGTGGGAGAAGCTGGACGACTACGTCTACTACGTGCGCTCCACGGGGAACATCATCGAGTTCCTGTTCGGCGTCATCATGTTCGGGAACCGGCGCCTACACCATGATGTTCGAGTCGGGCAGTAAGATCCGTGCCTGCATGATGTGCCTGCACGCTTACTTCAACATCTATCTGCAGGCCAAGAACGGCTGGAAGACCTTCATCAACCGACGCACCGCCGTCAAGAAGATCAACTCGCTGCATGAGGTCCGCGGCGACCAGCTGGGGCGCATCGAGGATGTGTGCGCCATCTGCTACCAGGGAGTTCGCCACGTCGGCGCGCATTCACGCCGTGCCACACTATTTCCACGCGCTGTGTCTGCGGAAGTGGCTGTACATCCAGGACACGTGTCCCATGTGTCACCAGAGGGTGTACGTGGAGGATGAGGGCCGCAACAGGGACGCCTTCTCCAACAACAACAGGGGCTACGCGCCGCCGCCGCGGGACGCCCAGGCGCCGGTGCGGGAAACACCACCGGCGCGGGTCGGCGGACGGCGAGCCACCCATCGATGAAGCGGTGGCGTGGCTCCAGCGGTGGGCGGGGCTCCGGCCGCAGGCGGGGCCGGGGAACAGGACAATGAGCTGCTGGAGGACAACGACAGCATCGAGTACGACGAAGACGAGTGGGGGACGCAGAACGGGGCACGCCGGTAGAAGAGGACTACATCAACGACGACACGGACCGCCACCGACGACTGACGCAACACCCACAGTCTGTTTTTAAGTTCAAGTCCACGCCGAACTGAGACGTCAGGACGCGTGTGTGTCCTTCCTCTGAGTTTGTGGTTTGTTTTTTGCGTTGTGGGTTTTTCTCTCTTAAGGGCTCATGAACGAGAATCTGCTGCTCAGTGTGAGTGTGAGGATGAGTGAGACGGGCTGCGGGACGGTCACCACGGTAACCACGGAAACCACAGTAACCACGGAAACCAAAACCAGCTCACCTTAAACAGGGGTGTCACACATAAGGTCCAGCCCCCCCCCCCTCAGAATGACACTGAAGATATTAACAGTCACGTTGGTTCAGGTTCCACATTCGGACCCATCTGGTCTAACGTGGGTCAGAACCGAACAGTGAAGTCTGTTTGGTTTTGTGGAAAAAAAAAAGGAAAAGTACATGAAAATATTAACATTTCCAGCCTGTCCTTTAACAGTAACATGAATAAACTGAACAAACTGAAGTGGGTCCATCTAAACCAGTGGAACTGGACCAGTATTCAGTCTGTCCTTAAATGTCTGGGATCTGGACGATAGAATGAACATGTGGAAATAATAAACTGAGGCTGAATATTGGTCACATGACAACTGAACTTACTTTTAAACCCTTACAGACCCAGAGCTACTTTTACATCAGTTCCAAAGGATTGTTTTTCTCTATATTTAACAATTCATAAGTGAATTATCACCATTAACTATAATATTATTCACCTTAGTTTGTGTTTTTTTTCAGGATAAATCCTGTATTTGTTATTTGGGTGTGTAAGGGTTAAAGGTGGACATCTGGGTCTTTAAGGGTTAAAGGTGGACATCTGGGTCTTTAAGGGTTAAGGTGGACAGCTGTGGTCTGTAAGGGTTAAAGGTGGACATCTGGTCCGTTAAGGGTTAAAGGTGGACATCTGGGTCTGTAAAGGGTTAAAGGTGGACATCTGGGTCTTTAGGTTAAAGGTGGACATCTGGGTCTTTAAGGGTTAAAGGTGGACATCTGGGTCTTTAAGGGTAAAGGTGTGACATCTGGTTCTTTAAGGGGTTAAAGGTGACATCTGGGTCTTAAGGGTTAAGGTGGGACATCTGGGTCTTTAAGGGTTAAAGGTGGACATCTGGGTCTTTAAGGGTTAAAGGTGGCATCTGGGTCCTTTAAGGGTTAAAGGTGGACATCTGGGTCTTTAAGGGTTAAAGGTGGATGTTTGGGTCTTTAAGGGTTAAAGGTGGACGTTTGGGTCTTAAGGGGTAAAGGTGGACATCTGGGTCTTTAAGGGTTAAAGGGTGGATGTTTGGGTCTTTAAGGGTTAAAGGTGGACATCTGGGTCGTTAAGGGTTAAAGGTGGACATCTGGGTCTTAAGGGTTAAAGGTGGATTGTTTGGGTCTTTAAGGGTTCATACATTTTCAGTTTGTTCGTGTTTACTCTGTAGATTTAAACCTTTTTGTGATCTAATTGAACTTTTTTCACTCTGCTTCTTCTTGGGTTCGTTTTGGCCGTATGTCCGACACCCCCCGGTAACGGCTTAACTCCACCCCGTTAACCCCAGCGTGTATGTTCTCCATCTTCAAATCCAACCTCAGATGTCGTCGGACTCTTAAGGTTTTCGACCTGACATCCTCACAGCACACGTTTTGGTTCTTTTCATTTTCATCATCGAATACTTAAACGGACCTGAACTGGTTGGATGTCGTGTTTCCTTCGAGTCATTCCCCCCGGTCCCTGGTTTCATGACGTGGAATTTATCAGAGAACGTACCAAAGAACGAACCCTCCAGACGGTGGAACCCGTAGGAACCAGGACTCCAGAAACTTTAGGCTCTGAAGACACAAACAGAATAGTTTCGATGTCCCGACGGTGCCAGTGAAGCAGTGAAAACTGTTCTAAAAGTACGGGCTGATGTGAGTGTGTTCTGTGTCGATACCTCCTACAACCTCCTAGAACCTCCTAGAACCTCACCAGCCCTTTAATCCACCAGAATGGAGGATCTGGATGAGCTGGTGCCAACAAACGGATTTAATTTATTCGCAGCTGACACGTTAGGTTGAACTAAACGCCTGTGAATCCCAGCCCTGGTGTGTGGTGTGTGTGTGTGTGTGTGTGCACCTGCCGACAGTAATGTGTTAAAGAGGCGGGGTTAAAAGGGTAAAGGGGCGGAGCTTCATTTTAGCAAGTTGACACAACTTTCAGTCGGTCTGGAAAACGACATCCATCAATGAGAACGGAGACGTGGAAATGAAAACACGTACAAAATACAGTTGTGTCCCGAACGAACCATGTACAGCGATAATTTGGTGTCAAAAGTCACGCCCATAGAAATCATAACCAGCGTGGACAAATCCCGCCCTCTATGCACTCGATGCCACGTCCTGCGCGCTCGCCGTCATTCTCTGCCTTCTCAGCGCTGGCGGTTGGTTCTGGTTCTGGTTCTGGTTCTGGTCTGTATAAAACTGAAGGGTCCGTCCGGATGAGATGACCCACCCTGTTCTGCTTCGGATTGGCTCTGACCCAGAGAGCAGTAGGTTTCTAAACTGACCAATCAGAGGGAGAAGGGGTTCTATTCAATGTCCCGCCCCCAGAGTGACAACACTCAGCAACCATGAGCGCTTAGAAGTACAGGTCGACCGATACAGGGTTTTCTGAGGGCCGATGGCCGATATCTACAGCCGATTTCTGAGGCTGATATTTAAGGCTGATTTAGTATGTATGTATGTATGTATGTATGTATGTATGTGTATATATATATATATATATATATATATATATATATATATAAATAAAAGCACATTGACAGTAAATACAATAGAAACACTCAGATAATTAAGATTATTATGCAGCAGTTCTAATTAAATTATTATAAGTGTACACATATGTACTCTTTGAAAATTTACTGAACTTAAAGTGCTGTCCACACAGGTGCCTGATCAAATAGAACAGTTTTACTACTGATCAAATATCGGCTTTTCAAAAAAAAGAAATAAATAAGGCCGGTATTGAAAAAAATCAATATTTCGGCCCGATATGTGTGGTTGTTTTTCTGTCCACAGTGTTCTAATAAAAAATAAATAAATTTTAAAAATATCTGCCCGATATCGGTCTTCGTCTACTTAGAAGGCACAGAAATTGACAGCGAAAAAGGGCAGGGAGTGCGCAGAGTGACGGCGAGTGCATAGACGGTGGTGTTCATTATGGTTTTTATGTGCACAGATTTTGGCACTAGAGTATCTCCATAACCAGGCATTAACAGCGGTCGAACAGAGAAACCGAACGGTCGAATGGCGTTAAATCGGATCCAGATCCTGTTCGTTAATTCCAGCTGTTTAACTCGTTTTTACACAGTTCGGATTCAACCTGAAGCAACGACAGGAGAAAAAAACCCAAAAACAATTTAAACGTCACAAACCCCATCAGTGAGTGCGTTTACGTCCACACTGATACTCCGATCAGTGTCCGATATCTGCAGTTATCGGACTATTATTGATCATGTAAACAGGATAATCTGATCGCATTTATACGATAACACCTAGATTTGTCCCCAATACTCTGATGCTTTCACACATGGAAACAGGTTCATCTGATTTATTTAGTTTTTTTACATCTGAACATGTGTAAAAAAAAAAAAAAAAAAAAATCTATATAAACTGAAGTTCCACAGCGACACCATGAGTCTAAAGAAAAAGGTAAGCAAACACTGAAATGAAATGAAATGAACGATAGCAGCAACATGTGACCTGTTCTGTCGTCTTATTGGCTCCTCCCACATTAGGACAGCTAATGCTGACACCGTAAGCGTTGCCGTGGTAACAAGACAAAACCGGATGTTCTGAAAAAGGACAGGAAGTCTATGTCTGATGTCATAACGTACGTATGAACTCTGAATGAAATCTGATAACGGACGTAAACATGTAAACCAGGTTTTATGATTATCGCATTTCTGAAGTGACTGTAAACGCGTCACATCTGATTACGGTAATTATGGGATTGTTCTGTTATTGGACTTA